>NW_020171987.1:338792-428258 GCF_003031525.2 Neophocaena asiaeorientalis asiaeorientalis
CAGCAATCCCACTACTGGGCATATACCCTGAGAAAACCATAATTCAAAAAGAGTCATGTGCCAAAATGTTCATTGCAGCTCTATTTACAATAGCCAGGACATGGAAGCAACCTAAGTGTCCATCAACAGATGAATGGATAAAGAAGATGTGGCACATATATACAATGGAATATTACTCAGTCATAAAAATAAACGAAATTGAGCTATTTGTAATGAGGTGGATAGACCTAGAGTCTGTCATACAGAGTGAAGTAAGTCAGAAAGAGAGAGACAAATACTGTATGCTAACACATATATATGGAATTAAAAAAAAAAAATGTCATGAAGAGCCTAGGGGTAAAACAGGAATAAAGACACAGACCTACTAGAGAATGGACTTGAGGACACGGGGAGGAGGAAGGGTAAGCTGTGACAAAACGAGAGAGAGGCATGGACATATATACACTCCCAAACATAAGGTAGATAGCTAGTGGGAAGCAGCCGCATAGCACAGGGAGATCAGCTTGGTGTTTTGTGACCGCCTGGAGGGGAGGGATAGGGAGGGTGGGAGGGAGGGAGACGCAACAGGGAAGAGATATGGGAACATATGTATGTATATAACGGATTCATTTTGTTGTAAAGCGGAAACTAACACACCATTGTAAAGCAATTATTCTCCAATAAAGATGTTAAAAAAAAAAAAGATTCCGTTTCTGGGAGAGCTAAAACGAATGAAGTTGTCTCCTTTTGGTGATGTGGAGCTCCATTTTGGGCCTCTGTCTTGTTTTTAACAATAGGTAACTCAGACTTAATTGCTATTGTTAATTTATTACTGATATTTTCCAAGTGTGAAAAGTCTGATGAGGTTCACAATATGAATAGTACTACTGATAAGAGAATTTCACTCTTACTGTGCAAAAAACAAAAACCAAAAAAAAAAAAGCCTCCTTCCCCCTAGCCCTCCCAACCGCAGCCAGATAGATAAGGGCATAGGTATAGAGCCCTGAGTTTCCACAGATTCAACCACAGGAAGGAGTGAGGGTGGGGAACCATCCAAATCCAGCCCTCAGCTAAAGCAAATAATAATGGCGAAAAGCTTTAAATAGATCCAGGGAGGAGCTCATTTTTGGGGCATAAGAAGCAGTGCAGCACCTCAGGTATGTCTTGTTTCAGAAATTGCTTTGGTTTGTTTTTACTTCCTTCTATTCTGTTGGAACAGAAAATACAGACCTTTTACGAACGTATTCACCACGTCTGACGATGAACTCATTTAGACCAGCCAAAATAATTGTCTGACAGGGACACAGGACTTCAACCTCAGTTCAGAAAATCCCTGACATCTGACGTAGGAGGATTTATAGGTTTAGTGGAAATTGCTTTTTCTCCTGCCCTCCAGATTACAGATTGTGGGTTGATTTTTTTTTTTTTTTTGCATGAGTAAACGTCTTTCTAATAATGAACAGAACAATAATGTGTTAAGAGAGAAAAAGAACATCCTTTTCCTTTTTTGCTGTTTCTTGAGAGAACTGTTTGGATTTGGAAACGCATGCTGGCTGTCCAGAACATGAAAGTTGGCCTTTTCCTTTTGTGGTGGCCATGGGCTTTGGCTACTGAAAGCAGAGTGCACTGGCGAAAAAGAGATGTACAGGAGATGTCGAAGAAAGGCAGGTGAGTGGACTTCTCCTGATCGAGAATTTAGGGGAAGAGGGTATGTAAAGCAAGCTTCTGGTTTTGTTGTGGAATCGTTTACAATAGATGGTGTTTCCCGTGGATGCCTTTTGCCTTTTTACTCCTTTTCCCTTTGTTTTCCTGCTTCCGCCTACTCCCCCTTTTAGGAAGTTAGAATTATGTTTTCTTTTTAAATGATGCTAGATTGGATACAGTGCTATCATTGCATATTCTTCAATCTCTTAGGAATTGTCCTGGGTAAAAGTAGATACTGGATAAAAGAATATATGCACATTAAAAAAAAATACGGGCAATTATTTGATGTGTGCATCCTAGGTTGGAGCAAACCTGGGAATTCTCAAATAACCCATGGGACCTCTAATTAGTGAGAATGATTCTGGGACCTCTAATTAGTGAGAATGGTTCTGTGAGTCCTGATTAGTTCTGCTAGATGTGTAAGTCCCTTTAAAAGAGAAGAAAGCAGCTGTCTTCAAGCTGTGTGGCTAGGAGGATCATTAGGTTGTCCCCACCAGTAGTAAATCGGGAGGATGCAGGGATGGACCTGCCTGAGGACCAGCCGCTGCTGGTTACTAGCATGGTACCTGTCACCCTGGCCATACCAGCCTGCGGAGGGAGCTTAGACAGAGCCAGACCTATCCTTCAGCATCGGTCTCACCTGGGCAGCTCTGTGACAGAGCTGGTAATGGAATACCTGCATACCTGCTTGTCCGATATGCATCAATAAAATAGTACATTTGGAGATCCCCCAATCCAACTCTCTCTCTTTCACTGAGGAAGAGATGGAGGCAGGAAGGGCACTGATTCTTGGTTCTTTATCAGCCTGAGTCCAAATTGAGCTTCAGCTTTCTTCATCTCTGAACTTAACATGAATAGAGGTCATAAAAAAGCAATTAGCATGGAAGGAAGTCCAGCTTTCTGGAGTTTGGGGCTAGCGGTTGGGCTGGGTGTCTTGTTCCTCAGTGCCCAGCTCTGTGTTTGAGAGAGCCCTCCACACATGGGATCCGGAACAGCCAGCTCTGGCTCACAGCGCTTGTTTCAAGCTGTTTTAGCAACATCACAAAGCTAGGAGCTGAAATATCCAGTGGTCATGGTGAGCCCGGGACACAGACAGAGACCGCTGTGCACAAGCCATATGTCCTGTTACAGTCAAGAGTCAGAAGCTGCTGGGCAAACAGTGGAATCAGTGGAGCGGTGCTGCCATAGAGATGAGGATTAAAAACAACGACAGCAACAAATCCTATGGGTTGTCGCCAAAAACTTCTCAGCCTCTCTCCCAAGCCAGAGCTGGAGGGGCGACCTATTAGTAAATACCACTGAGGAAGAGAAGTCTAGAGAGTGAAATAGATTTTCTCTTAAAAATTACTTAAAAGAACTTTCACTTTTTTTAAATTATGAAAGCCATATATGACCATTATTTTAAAAACCATAGGAACAAAAATTTTTTCAACACACAGAAATCACCCATAATCCCCAAACCTAGAAGTAACCTTGTTAACATTTTTGTGTATTTTCTTCCAGTCTTTTTTTTCTCTAAGCATATATTGAGTATTTACTAGCCTGGGATTATTCTATGCATATAATTTTGTAACCTCATTGTATTTAATACAATGATTTTGTTTACTTATTTGAAGTCTATAGAATTATCGTTTGAATGCCCACACTACAATGCATAATAGTGTATAATTACCACCATTGAAGCATCTTCCTCTATTTGTGGACATTTAATTGCTTCCTCTTTGTTATTATAAATATTCTGTATGAATATCTTTGTACATAAGGGTGGTTGTCTACATGCACGATTATTTAATTAGGATCGACTCCTGGAAGTGTACTGGGTCAAACAGCAGAAGAACATTTAAAGCTCCAATATAACTGGCAGAATTGCTTTCCAGAATGGTGAACCCAGCCAGGTTTTTGTTTTTATGTAGCCTCAACTTTTAAAGGCTCACTTAATTTCAGCCAGACTCTAAACTCATAAGCTGCTGGTAATTCGTATCCAGGCTTCGTTTCAGGGGTCATAATAATAACATAGGAAGCAAGGTGAACTCATGCACACAATGGGGGTGAGGCAAATAAGGTGGCTACGATGGGAAATTTAAGGAGGCCCTTGCACGACCTGAGAGGAAGTGCCTCCTTACATTTTGTGCCTTACTTGACTCTCGGTAAAGATCAGAATGCCGGGGCAATGTTTCTAGAATGAATCAATACTTATGGTCTCTCCTTCCTCCCTGGAAGAATGAAGATCTAGGGACTTCCCTGGCGGTCTAGTGGTTAAGACTCCGTGCTCCCAATGTAGGGGGAAATGGGTTTGATCCCTGGTTGGGGAACTAAGATCCTGCAGGCCACACTGTGTGGCCAGAAAAAGAAAAAGAATAAAGATCTAGCCTGTCTATACCACAGGCCCCTGGACAAATGCTGGCTCAAGCTCTAGGAGGGTAAACTGATCCCATCAGAAACAAAGTACCATTATCATATTGCTTTGTCTTGCTAAAGAATTCAAATTTACTCTGAAGGTAGAGAGGATCTAATAGTTTCAGCTGATTTCCATTTTGGAGAGATGACACTGGTGGCAGGATGGCAGGAGGATGGGAAAAGTGCTACAGGGGGGACAGAGAAAGTCATCCAGTGTGTCTGCTTTAGACCAGATGAGAGATGGTGAGAGCCAGAACCAGGATATGAGTAGGATGAAATGAACAGGGATGGGGAAGATGGATGACAGTTTTAAGGAGGTAGAATTGTCAGAATTAGACTGGGTGAAAGTCTAGCAGGTATTTGGATGGTATAGCGGGGTAGAGGGTGGTACCAGGGAAGGGAGAGCAGGAAGAGAAGCACGTTTGGGGGAAAAGATGATGATTTTAGTATGAGCATATGGACCTGGATGTGCCTGCAAGATACCAGGAGATGGTTGTCCAGTTGACAGGAAGGCCTACAGGTCCGCAGCTCGGGAGGGAATTTGGGCCTGGATATGTAAAGAGAGTCCTCCTAGGTGGTGGTGGGTGAGGTGACCCAAAGACAGTGTGTAGCATAAAATAAGAGCAGGACAAAGGACGGAGCCTTGGGGATGAACGACATTTAAGGAGAGGTTGGAGGAAAAGGACTCGGTGAAGGAAGCTGAGAACGAGGGACCAGAGAAATAGATGTAGCACTGGAATCGAGAGGTATCAAGGAGGCGAAGGGAGCATCTTTGGGACAGTTATCAGTTGCTTGTTACAGGGAAGACACTGCCCTGGGCAACGGGTGCCTTGCCAATGACTGAATCAGATACAGGCTCTGCCTGCAAGAGGCTTACAGACCAGAGAAGTGTTCCAGTGCTGTGTCAAGGGTTTCCAGAAAGAGCGAGCGATCAACAGGGTCAGATCCCACCAGAGTCAAAATCAGGTAGAGGGCCAAGATGTGAGCGGGCCAAGAGATACGGTACGAAGAGCCATGAACAACCTCAGTGAGAAGAGACGGGTGGTGGTGTGTTGAGTAGAGAAAACAGTGAATGTGGTTCACTCTTAACAAGAAACCTGGCTGTGAACTGGGAGACTGAGACTAGAGAAGGTGAGAGGGAGAGACAGGCAAGAGCTTCCAGGCAAGGGGAGACGAGCGGGTTCAGGTGATGAAGGGCAGAGGCCGGGAGGGAGGCAGTGATCACGCACGAGACACTGCTGTCACATCCTGTCCTGACAAAGCGCAAGCCTCTGGCTTATGGACAGCATCTCTCTGATTGCCCTAAACACCATGGAATGTGATTTCCTCTTAAGTTACTAGTGTTCTTTCTTCATCTCATCCCTTCATTCTCCAGAGAGTTTGCTGGAACTTTGAGTCTCCACTTTGTGCTTCTCTCTCATCTGGCATGAGCTGCCCCTCATACTGATGGCTTCCTGAGCCTCTGCTGGGCTGCTCCCATGCTTATGACACCCGTCTCTTCCCACTTCCTCTGGCTCAAGTCTTTTCCTCCTCTAATATTTAGCACAGATGTCACCTTCTCTGAGGAGCCTTCCTTGGCCCTCCCCTACCCCTGCCTCTCAAGTCTCAGGTAACTTTCTTCCGAAATTCCACGGCCCCTGATCGGTCCTATCTCAGAGGACTAATCATTCAGCATTATCACTTTTCTTCATCTGTCTCAGCTTCTAGACTGTGAGCTCCTTGCGGGCTGTCTGCTCAGGTAGCCATAACAAAACACCACAGCCTGGGTGGCTTAAACAACAGACATTCATTTTCTCATAGTCCTGGAGGCTAGAAGGCCATGACCAAGGTGCTGGCAAATTCGATTTCTGGTAGGGATTCTCTTCCTGCCTTGTAGATGTCACCTTCTCACGTGGCCTTTCCTCTGTGCTCGTCAATGCGGAGTTGGGTAGTGGGGGAGGATCCAGGTGTCTTTTCCTCTCCTTATGAGGACACCAGTCCTACTGGGTCTGGGGCCTACCCTCATGATCTCATTTAACCTTAAGTACCTCCCTAAAGGCCCTATCTCCAAATACAGTCACACAAAGAGTTAGGGGACTATATGAATCGGGGAGGGGCACAATTCAGTTCAGAACAAGGGCTCAACCAGCACATTTATTCTTGTCTCCCCAGGTTCAAGTACAATATCTGGTAGATAGTAGATGCTCAAGAAATGTTGGGCATGAATAAATAAGTGATTCCTAACCCTTGCTATTCCTGTACTTCACTCACTCATTCCTTCAGTCATTCATTCGTTCAACAAATATGTGTTGACCACACTACCCCAGACACTGGAGGCAATGGAGAGGAACGTGGACCTCACTCCTTCCCGTGACGTGCTGACAGTTTAGTGGGGGTGACAGACCTTAATCCAATAATTTTTACAGAATGTCAGAATATCAAAGACTTTAGAAATCCCCTCCTTTTAAAGATGAGGAGAGAAAGGCCCAGAAAGGTATGGAACTCATGCCACCCCACGTACCCTCAGAGTTCCGCGTCCCCTGTTTCTCTACTTCCTGTGCCCTCCTCTGACCACCATAAAATGAGACCAGGAAGTTCTATTCATGGATGTGAAAGTCGGGTTGAACCATATGAGAATGTTCTGATACTTCAAAAACAGTGGAATATCAGCCATTTCCCGTGATTCTAGCTAACATTTTCTTGTTTAATCCTTACAGTGACCCCCTAAGGTTAGTATTATTCCCCCATTTTATGGGAAACTGGGAAACAGAAAGATCAAGTAACCCACCCAAGGTTAACAGCTAGTTGGTGGCCACCCTAGGATTCAAACTGAAGTCTGAATGGTGCCAAATCAGTGACCCTTCCAATACCGCGAGCAGCCTCGTTAAAGAAATCTAACTTCCAACAAGTGATTGTAACTTGTGATTTCTGTGACATTGGGATCTGTGACCCCCAGTTCTAGGCCTGGTCTCCTCCCCATTCCTTGGGTGAGAGGGCGGGAGGTCACTAGGCTGAGAAGTCACCCAGCAACTTCTCATTCCCAAACGCATCACAGGCTCCTTGATGTACATACGCTTTGTTTTGTTTAACAGCTAGTGTATTTAATTAGTGATGGGAATTCCACTCATAAGACATTTATTGCAAGTCTAAAATGTTCAAAGCCATATAGGTACATTGTGAATAGGATATGATCACTAAACAAAGGTTGCTCATAAAGCAGGTGGTGTTGGTATTAGGGACAGATATTGATCTACAAGTTAGAAAGTAGAATGTTCTATAACATATGGGAAAAATACAACCTAAGAATTCTGATAAAGAGAATAGGTGGGGAAAATTCAGAGCTTTAAACTAAAAAAAAAAAAAAAAAGCAATGCAGTGTCTTCGAATGGGAAGGCATAGAGAATTTATGTTCAGACATACGAACAAGGAAAAAGGGATGATCTAGGTCTTTTACCTGAAAAGCAGGTGGACAAACATGCCCCTACTGTGCCCTCTTGTCTCCCTGGGAGGGCCGTAGCAGGCCGGGTCTGCGAGTCGAGGACCCATCAGCTTGGTGGGAACCTGGGTCTGTCATGGTGGCGAGAAGAAGGCTTGATCAGAGGAACCCAAGATAACACAGAAGCCACATCCAAGCTGGGCTGGTCCCACCCACACCGGACATAGCCTTCTGGGTCCAGGTAACTCAGGTCTGCCACGGGTATGCAGACTTCAGGTGTCAAGGAATATTCACTCTCTGGATTAGTCAGGGTTCTCCAGAGAAGTAGAACCAATAGGATATATATATAATACCTATTTATCTCTCTCTCTCTATCTATCTTTCCCACACATGTGTATTGTGTAACATATATATAGTGTAATATATATGTGTGTGTGTGTGTGTGTGTTTGTGGGTGTGGGTGTACATGGAGAGACAGGGGGAGGAGGATTTATTTAAAGAATTGGTTCACATGATTGTGTGGGCCACCAAGTCTGAAATTTATGGGGCAGGCAGGCTGGAAATTCCAGAGGGAATTGATGTTCCAGCTCTAATCTGAAGGTAGTCTGGGCTTCCCTGGTGGCGCAGTGGTTGAGAGTCTGCCTGCCACTGCAGGGGACATGGGTTCGTGCCCCGGTCCGGGAGGATCCCACATGCCGCGGAGCGGCTGGGCCCGTGAGCCATGGCCGCTGAGCCTGTGCGTCCGGAGCCTGTGCTCCGCAACGGGAGAGGCCACAGCAGTGAGAGGCCCGCGTACCACAAAAAAAAAAAAAAAAAAAAAAAAATTAAGGTAGTCTGCAGGGAGAATTCCCTCTTCCTCAGAGGACCTTAGGAGAAAAGACTGAGTTGATTAGGTGAGACCTACCCACATTGTGAAGGGTAGTCTGCTTTATTTAAAGGCTACTGATTTAAATGTTAATTACATCTTAAGAATAGTGTCACAGCAACATCTAGGCTGGCATTTAACTGAAAACTGGTACCATAGCCTAACCAAGTTGACACCAAAAATTACCTATCACACCTTCTTAGAGGCAGTGGTTTGAAAAAGATTGTTGGTTAGCCCAAAATCCACTTAGTGAGGAATCAAAGGAAATAAACTATTTATACTTGAGGGAAAATACACAATACTGACTCATGATGCGGACGAATGCACAGCCTCTATAGCAATTCAAGAAGTGCAATGTAAATAACATTATGACAACATAAATAAATACAATAAATACAAATTAAATGCACACACACACACCCCATGCTGGCGGGTCCAGGGGAACACAAAACCGTCTTTGTGGGGCCCTGACGGTGGACTGACCCTTTCCACATCACTGTCTGCCAATAGGACTAGAGCTGTAAAGTACCTCTAACGTCTGAGGGATGATGCTTCTGGAACAGACTTGAAAGGTCTCAAAGCTGCCCTGTGGCCCAATCCCTTATTTCATGGCAGAGGAAACAGACTTAGAGAGAGGAGGAACGTGCCGTGTTCCCTCATCAGTCAGAAAAGCCGGGGCTCCCGGCAGTGTGCCAGCCCCCTAACTGCCCAGTGCCTTCCGTGCCACGACAGGTCATTGCCTCAAAGACCTGTGCAGAAGAGCAGGGTGTGCAAACATCACAGCAGCATCACTTGGGTGGAAAACCAAGACACTAGCCCATGTTCAACCCTAGCTCAGCGGCAGAGGGAGCGCAGCTGGTCTGGCACGGGTCTCCTCTCCCTTCTGCTGTCCAACCAGCTTGGCCACACCGAGCAAGTCCCATCTCATGGCCTTTGTCCCTGCTGTGCCTCTGCCTGGACCACTCTTTTCCAGAATCGGCAGGTCGTTCTCTCACCTCCCTCAGGCCTCTGCTAGGTTGTCACCCTCTCAGGGATGTGTTCCCTGGCCACCAATATGAAACAACCCCCCCCAGCGGCCCATTCCCTAACCCCTAACCCTGCTTACCATCATAGCCCCGAATTTTGTTCCCATAAGGTAAGATGGAGCCCTGGATGTGTGTCCATGAGGATTTCCTTTGAAGTTTTGGCTTGGGCACGAACAGTTACGGGCAACCCCAAGAATCCATCACCAAAGCTCCCAAGCCAGAGGGGCCATGGTGGGAAGTCAGGCTCAAACTGTAAGAGTGCCTGGCTTTGGGACCTGCCACTGCGACACTCTCACACCGTGACTTTGGACAAGTCGCTGGGTATCTTCAAGTCTGCCCATTCCATAGAGTGGAGTCAATTATGTCTGTCACCTCAGGGTTATTGTAAGGATCGTGTGGGCCAATGCATGTCGAAGAACTTTGACTGTAAAGCTCGAAAACCCATAAAGATGCTGGTCCTCATTTATGCCATCCTATGGCGGACACAGATCAGAAAGGCCAGCGCAGATCCTCATCCACCAGGAGCCCCGTAGAGCTGCCTTTGCTTTGAGGACAGTTGTACTCTACACATCACCCAGTGATACTCCCTGATTTGCCAACATGGGGGTCCTGCCCAGGGGAAGGAGACCACTTCAGGGTGTCTTGCCCTGTCTGAACTCACACTGAACTCACATGCTATTGACATGATGGGACCCAATAATGTTCCTAAGTCGTCTTTGTAATCAAAGTTCTAGAACATGGCCAGGAATCAACCTGGAGCTTAACCTCAGCAGTTTCCGCGCTACTCTTTTTCTTCTTTGTGAACCTCAAGAAAGCGTCTTTCCATCTCCAGTTTTCTGGCTTCTCTCCTAGTCTCCAGGTTTTCTCTGCTGCAGGATCCTTAAGTTTCTTGAGCTGTAATTCATCTGGGTCGGTAGGCTTGAGTTCCATTTAAAAAGCTAGAGCAGTTGTTCTCTATGTTGGCTGAGGAGGTCTGAAAGCTGTTGATGGCTGGGCCCCACCCTTGGTCTGGGGTGTGGCCTGGGAGTTTTTAAGTCTCTCAAGTGAACCCAATGTGTGATCAAGGCTGAGAAACACTGAGTGAGATGATCTCAGGTTATCATTTTCACCACGCTGGTCAGCCGCTAATTCTTTTCACTCTTCCCTTCCCAGTTTGAAGACCATCGTCTTTGATGGAGAGTATCAAAGTAAAGTTGGATTCTGTTAGCAGAACTACTGTCTATTGTAATTGTTCACATTGCTCCATCTTTTCCAAGCAGTACTTCCTTCTACTGACTGTCCTTGTTCAGAATCCAACTTTAAAGAATTCTGCTTGTCTTTAGTACCTTTTTTGATTGAGCCTTGCCTCGCTTACACCTTGGTCTTCTTGCCACATTGCTTATGGACCCATTCATCTCTTTGGAATACACCTGTGGGTTTGTGTTTCTCCTTCCATATTTTGTATATATCTTTGTAAAGTCTGAGCTGTGCAAACGGTTAGGAGCTGGGGCCACAGAGATGTATGAGATAGAGTCCCTCCGACATAGAGTGCATAGGGAAGTGGGTGGGCTGATCAGAAAGCCCCCGCTGTGCAGGATGGAGCACATTCTAATGAAGGTATTGACTTCAGTGGGAAGGAGGGAAGCCCAGGAATTCTTCCCGGAGGAGGTGATATTGATCTGGGTGTGCAAGGCATCGTCTGGGTAAGAAAGTGTACGAAGACTAGTGGAAAGGACCTTCCAGATAGATGGGACAGCAGGAGCAAAGGCATGGGGGGTATAACTGGCAGCTGCAAGAAGAGGGGGGCAGAGAGGGAGCTGCGGCTGGGGAGGTGGGCAGGAGGCTTATTATAGGCCTTGTATGCCTAAGTTGTGTAGATTTCACTTTGAGGGTGAAGGGTTTTAAGAGGGGAAGTGGCATGATTGTGATTCCCATACCATGCTGTTGGTGTGATGGTTGGATCAGAGTAGGGTGAGACCAGAGGCGAGGAAGTCTTCTGCCTCCCATGGGAGAGATGATGGGCAGAGGGGGTGGGAATGGAGAGGCTAGGATATGGAGAGAGGCCGTTGGGGGGGAGGCTCATCCAGGACTGGCTGAGCGCCTGGGGTGGGCGAGGCTGGCCGAGCCAGGAGGGCAGCCCTATGAACAGATACACCTCCAAGCAGTGCGGCTAGGGCTGCACATGCCCCACTGCTCTCCATGGCCCTGGATGGGGCTGTGAAGGAGGATGACATCCAGGTGATTTGGACCCCACATTCAGGGTTTCTCTCCTTGGCTATTCATATGCCAAGAAAGCAAGAACATTTCATTAGCAAGTTCTTTCTTTCTACCTTTTTTTTTGTTTGGATTTTTTAAAAAAGTGAAGTGTAGTTGAGGTACAATGTTAAATAAGTTACAGGTCTACAGTATAGTGGTTCACAGTCTTTAAAGGTTACACCCAATTTATCGTTATTATAGAATATTGTCTACATTCCCTGTGCTGTATAATATATCCTTGTAGCTTATTTATTTTGTACATAGTAGTTTGTACCTCTTAATCCCCTAGCCCTATCTTGCCCCTCCTCCCTTCCCTCTCCCCTCTGGTAACCACTAGTTTGTTCTCTATATCTGTGAGTCTGTCTCTTTTTTGTTATATTTAGTAGTTTGTTTTATTTTTTAAGTGATATACAGTATTTTTCTTTCTCTGTCTGACTTATTTTACTAAGTAGAATGCCCTCCAAGTCCATCCATGTCACTGCAAATGACCTTATTTCATTCTTTTCTTATGGCTGAGTAATATTCTGTTGTGTATATAGACCACATCTTCTTTATCCATTCATCTGTCGATAGACATTTAGATTGCTTCCATATCTTGGCAATTGTAAATAATGCTGCTATGAACAATGGGGTACATGTATCTTTTTGAATTAATTTTTTGTTTGTTTTTTTGGATCTATGACCAGGGGTGGAATTGCTGGGTCATATGGTTCATTAGCTAGTTCTTGCTTTCTTGTCAAAATTAAGTTCTCTACCTTCTCAGAGGTGAGATAATCAGCAAAGTGAAGTATAACTTATCAAGTGCTCTGCTATTGGCTGAATGAGACTTCCGGCAGATCACTTGTTTCTCACACTCCCCCATCCCTGTTTTATCTAACCTCTGGGAGATGTTCTGGGAAAACATCATCCACACACAAACTGATGAGGAACTACAGCAAGGAAACATCAAGAAGAACCATAGGTCAGAACTTCTCCTTCTCTCCAAGAGGATAGAAAAAAGATATCAATAGATGTTCAAAAAACGTACACCCGCTGTTCATTCTAAAAAGCTGTCTCAGATGTCATCCTGTATCATCATCACTTGGGACATGGCAATTCCTTCTTCATAACTTTCCAGGGACTCATTCAATAAATGCACTCGTTTAATCAGTGAGTGGCCACCAGTTTTCTGCAAGGTCCATGCTGGCTTCTCTGTGAGGGGAAAGGTAAGCTTGGATGTTCCGCATGTAACCCACATTCCAGGCAATGGGAGCCAGGTCTTCCATCCAGACACTGTGGCCAACCTAGCCTCTCACCCTCGGAACCAGAGCCTCTGGATTTGACTCCTGGCTCCTTCACTTTTACAAGTTATTCAAACCCTCTGTGTCTCAGTTTCCTCGTGTATAAAATGGGGACAGTGGCAAAGCATACCTCACAGGGTTGTTCTGAACACTAACCCAAGCTAATACATGTAATATAGTTAGCATGACAACTGGCAGAGCGCTCAGGCAGTGTTAGTTATTCCCATTATCTGATGTGTGTCACACTTCATTTCAAGGTTAATAATCATACCTCGGCTGGTAAAAAGATGCTGATGACAGGAAAAATATTTGAAGATGTACCGTAACTTGAGTTAAAAGCAAGTTACAATATCTCTCTCTCAGGAGTGTAAGGATATACTCAGGATGGTACAGGTTATTTCTTAGTGGTTTTCAGCCTCTCCTTTATGCTTAAATCTGTTTTTCAAGAAGTTTTAACATGGGCATGTAAACAGAAAAAAAGTTATTTTAAAATATTAAACAACAACAATTAAAAAAAAAGACTTTAAGGGAGTTCCCTGGAGGTCAAGTGGTTAGGACTTGGGACTTTCACTGCCGTGGCCCGGGGTTCAATCCCTGGTCCGGGAACTAAGATCCTGCAAGCCGTGTGGTGAGGCCAAAAAAAAAAAAGAAGACTTTAAGCATCCTATTTATCAGTTTTTTCTAAGCTAGAATCTAAGCTTCATGACGGCAAAGGCAGTGACATCTCAGAATTTGACAAACCTCCCTTTAGTCAGTGCCCAGTTCTGTTTCAGCCTGGCCCAAAGCCACAGTAAGACCAGGGCCAAACCTGATTTTCATTCCTGCCCCCTTTTTTGGTCCCTCCTGGCTCTCTTTCCTGGTGCCTGTCCAAGGCGCTGATCCCTTCCTTCATTCACGAACATGTGCTGGGAGTCCACGGGGGCCCAGCACTGTGCAAAGTGCTGACGATGGAGAGGACTCTGCCCTCGGTGGCCTGTGATCTCATCCTGCCCCTCCTGACCACCTGCCTGTTGCCCAACAGGCCGCCCTCCCTGTAATCTTAGCCCTTCCCACCCCCTGGGACCTGCCCCCCGCACACCTGTCCCTGCTCCACTTTGCCGCGGATGACATAATCCCTATGCATCAGCCCTGACGTGTCCCTGGGCATCAGTCTGGTCCTGACCGAAAACAGCGCCACACTCAAAAGGGCTTAACCAATAATTGAACAAAGGGACTGCTCGCAGAGCTGTGCAAAGGGTTCAGGGAAGCACCCAGGCAGGTGGATGCCCCCCAAGCACTAGGAACAGAAGGAAGCCATGATGACCCACAGGCCTGAAGGGTAAATTGTGTTATTGGAGCTTATCGACGATACTGTGATTACCTGTAATCACAGAGCAACACAGACATTGCTAGTCCCTGGCATCAAAGCAGAGAGAGAAGGAGGAATAAACACTCTGTGTTTCATCTCCTGCCAGTGCCCATTTGGCCAAATCCCTAAGCCCGGGGGCAAGGACGCCCAAGTGATACAGTCCACCTGGCAATGTGTTCCTCTCCGTACTGACAGCTTCATGGTAGATCCAGGTTAAGAATGCCATCAATTTCAGTGGGGGAGATAGTTTAGGTCAGACCTTTTCAAATCAGGCCTACTGAGTAATTAATCCTCCAATTCCTCTTCCTGTGGGTCCTGCGAAAATGCTCATCAAAAAGCTAAATTAGGGCTTCCCTGGTGGCGCAGTGGTTGAGAGTCCGCCTGCCGATGCAGGGGACACGGGTTTGTGCCCCGGTCCAGGAGGATCCCACATGCCGCGGAGCGGCTAGGCCCGTGAGCCATGGCCGCTGAGCCTGCGCGTCCGGAGCCCGTGCTCCGCAACGGGAGAGGCCGCAACAGTGAGAGGCCCGCGTACCACAAAAAAAAAAAAGCTAAATTAATGCATTGCAGCTTCATAGTTGTTTTTTTTTTTTCTTTCACATTTTATTCTGGTTAGATTTGAAGCAAATCTGGAGGGTGAGGGATGCTTTGTTGATTGGAGTACCTAGACTCTCTAGAACACCTTCATTTTAAATTTTCATGGTAAGCCTCAAAGACAGAGGCCAGGAGCACACAAAGATGCCCTCAAGTAAGGCAGACACTAGCCAGAGGTACACACACACCATCCTAAGGGGGTCTCTTCCCCACACCTCGGCTGCAGTGATTTTCAGCAGCACCCCAACCCCTGGCCAGGGGCGGGAAGCAGAGGGTGGGACAAGGGGAAGGGGGAGCTGGAAAGGAGGAGAAGGGAGGTGGCTCCCAGCTCCAGTGGGAGAGAGAGCGGAGGTGGGCGGCCATGGGGACACCAGCTTCCTCCATTCCATCCACCAGCAGTGTAGCTCTGCCTGATTCACTAGTCCCAGTTCTTCCCCTGGGCTGCTGCCTTTGCTGCCAGCACAATGATTTCCTCCCTTTAGGAGGAATCTTCCTTATTGGCTCAGAAACGACAATGGCTCCTCCCATTTGCCTTTCCACCTTAGAGTTTGAAAAGCACACGCACGATCTCATTGGCCCCTCACACCCCTGGTCAGGTCACAGAGCTTCACCTTTAATCAGGCGAGAAAACCGAGTCTCAGGGAAATAAGATGCCCATAGGCACAGAGTAGGCAGGTCAGTGGAGGGCAGAGCTCTGTTTTTCTGTCTCCCAGACATATATCCCCCCCACCCCATAGGATAAGGAATTTCTTCAGGAAAGCAGATAGCAAAGGACTTTAAAGGTGGATGGAGCCAGTTATAAGGAAGGAAACTGTGTGTTGAGGATGAAGGCATCAGGGCCGTGGTTCTCAAAGTACTGTCTGCTGACCACCGGTAGAAGCAGCAACTGGGAACTCTTTAGAGAGGCAGATTCTTAGACCTCAGCACAGACCTACTAAATCAGAAGCTATGGGGCAAAGAGGGGTTCAGGAACCTAGGTTTGAACCAGCCCTCTAGGAGATGCTGATGCAGGCCAAAGTGTGGGAAATGTGCATTGAAAGGAAGAAGTGTGTGTGTGTGTTACCCGGGAGAGCACACACACTGGTGTTGGAACAAGGAGGAGCTAGTTCATTGTTTCTGTGGGTTTTAGAGATGGTGATGATGGGTAAATGAAGGCCGTGCACTGATTGAAACAGCAAAAGACTGGCAGCAACTCACATGTCCACCGATAGAGGACTGAGTGTGTAAGCAATGGTGCATCCATGCAATGGGACACTGTGCAGTGCGAAACAGAATATGAGGCTTAGGACACTTTGCTATGGGAAACAAATCCAAGCCATATAGAAAGAAAGAAAGAAAGAAAAAGTATAAGAGTTTATATAATATGTAAACTTTGTGTATAAAAATAGGAGACCCTTTGTGACAACGTAGATGACAAATACTGTGTGATCTCACTTCTGTGTGGGATCTGAAAAAACGAACTTGTAGACACAAGAGAACAGACAGGTGGTTGCCACAGGTGGGGATAGGGTGTGGGTGAAATGGGTGAAGGGGATCAAAAGGTACGAGCTTCCAGTTATAAGATAGATAAGTCCTGAGGAGGTGATGTACAGCACGGTGACATAGTCAGCAATACTGTATTGTATATTTGAAAGCTGCTAAGAGAGTAGCTCAATGTTTCTCATCACAAGGAAAAAACAAATCTGTGGCTATGTAAGGTGATGATGTTAACTAGATTTATCGCAGTGATAATTTTACCGCAAAATATGCATGTATCAAATCATCATGGCGTACACCTAAAACTAAGACAATGTTATGTGTTAATTATATTTCAGTGAAACTGGAAAAAAGTAGGAGATCTAAGAATATATATTTGTATTTACTTGTACCTACAAGATACTCTGGACAGATAGACCAGAAACCAATAAGAGAGGTACCAGAGGATGGGGGAATGGGATGGGTGGAGGCACAGGTAAGAGGCCAACTTTTGACTGTATTTCCGTTTTAAAAAATTGTCAAACCCTGCAAATATAATGCCTATTTAGAAAAAGTGAAAATAAATTAAAATGGCCCTAGATGCGATTCAGAAGCAGAAGCATAAGAAACTTCCTCCCAGGGAGCCAGGATGATTGGCATTTGACCCAAGGGCAAGTCCATGCTCCCTCCACAGGATGGGCCAGCAGAGGCCAAGGGAGCTGGGATCAGCCCACACCCGCCGCCTCTCTCCTCTAGCTCCAACCTGCCCAAAATGGCCGAGGAACTTTGGGTGAGTTAGACTTATTAGTAAGCCCAGGGCCAGCAGTTCTCAGCCTTGGTTACACATTAAAATCATCTGGGAAGCTTTTAAAAACACCAATGTCCAGGCCCCATTCCCAGACCACCCAAATCAGCACCTCTAAGATGGGGCCTGGATGTTGGTATTTTTAAAGTCCCTCATTCACACTCCTAACCCCTGTCTTGGACCTTCTGGGTCAGTTCATTTATCCAGAAAGCTGGAGGAAGAGAGGATTTCCATCAGCTTTAAAGAAGAAATAACACATCCCATCAAACTTGTCAAGATCAAGTCTGAATGCAAATGGGTTTTATCTGGCTTAATTAGGTTATGTGATCAACCTGTTTTCTCTCCCTCTGCAGCCCAGTTCTTAAACGCAGCCCTGATATTACCAAATCGCCACTGACAAAGTCAGAACAGCTCCTGAGGATAGATGACCACGATTTCAGCATGAGGCCTGGCTTTGGAGGTATGAAACACGCACTGTGGGGGCTTGTCTTCTTTCTACAGGTCCTTCTGTCTGTCTGTGGGCAGAAATCAAGCCAAGCGTCCACTCAGCGTTGCTCCCTGCATTCAAGTCTGCCTTGGTTGTGCTTGGGGAACAAGGCCCCTGAGCCCCCAGCGTCATCTGAGTACCTCCCCTGGCCGGCCTGCCCTGGGCTCTGCTGAACGCATTCTTGGGAGGCGGCTGCTGGTTGGTGGCCAGGCCAGCCCAGCCGAGCTGTCCTCGGGCCACTGCTGACAGGGATGGCTCAGCATCGGGGAGCCCAGCAGCTGGCTGTGAGGACGGCAATGGGAAGACAGGGCAGCTGCATCCCAAAACTGCCTCCTGAAAATGCTCGGAAAGAAGGATCTTGGACTAAATTTGTTCTCGTCTGGGAGCTGGCAGACAGAACTCTGGGTCCACATCCAAGGGCAGAGTGTGGTCTGCTGGGTTTAATTAAATGAAAATAGTTAGAGAAAATAATGATTTAGTGCTGAGGGATGCCAAAGTCCTCTGAAGCTTAGCCTGCAGCTGCCAGGTTTCAGCTTTCTTAGTGTCAAATAGGGTTTTCATCCTTATGGGTTTTTTCCCTGGAAAAAAAAATATTTATTTCAGAAATCATTCTCATGCCTTTTATTTCTTCCAGTCACCTTTGCCTAAAGAATAAACAGGTTCTGGAAGGGAGTCTCTGTCCAGTCCATAATCAGCTGCTGTTGGATCCAAACCCACCTTTTTACTCTGTGATGATCTAAGTGTGTTCCATGCCTGCCCTACACGCCTGAAAGCAGGGAGGAAAAGAGGCAACAATTTACTTCCCTTATAATACTTTCTTTCTCTTTATGAATATTGTGTTTATGGCCTAGAAACAGCCCCCCCCCCAAATCTAATGTTTTCATATCCATCCCAGTGTATCACATCCCCCATGGAAGCTACTCCATCATGTAGCAAAGACGCAGATCTGTGGACTTGGCTAATGTTTTGAATATGACTTTGGGCACTGATTTACCAAGCAATGCCTTTCTTATGGCCAGAGACATTGGCTTCCGAGATGAAAGAGGGTACAAAACCAGGAGGTAAATATAAAAATATAAAATGTGTGACCTCGTGCTGAGGAGTAACTCCTTAGATGGGACCTGACTTTGATCTAGGTCTTCATCGTCCCCTTAGATGAGCATGTGTAACCAAAGACAGATGCTTTATATTAATCTAATTGTTTCAGAATCACCTGGATGATTCAGACCAAAAACATTTCTTTTCACCTTAGTTGGAATATTCCAGGGAGCCAGCCCATGACTCCACCCTTTTATCTCTGGTTATCCTGGCATGTGGGACACCAAACCTTCAAATCTGACAAGACACGGAGGTTCCGGGGGAAATGCTGCTTACGCCTGTCTCATTCACAGTCAGAGTTCAAGTGAAAAGAATAAATGCTCTTGCCGTGCCCTGTCCCCAGGCCCGGCCATTCCTGTTGGCGTGGATGTGCAGGTGGAGAGCTTGGACAGCATCTCAGAGGTCGACATGGTAAGTGCTTCTCTAACCAGAGCTGCAGACAGGGAGATTCCCACAGAGCCTATGCTGGGCCAGGAGCTCCACACGCCAGAATTCACCAGGCTCATAACTCCCCAGGTGGTGGGAATTCCCACACTCGTTTTACAGTTCAGGGAGGTTGAGACACTTGCTCAAAGCTACCCAATTGGTATGAAACAGAGCCAGATGACAAACATCATCTTCCCTGCCCCAGTGTCCAGTGTCTTGCCACTGGGATTGTTCTCCGGGCAAAGGCTCTCCAACACAAACAGCAGGGTCCAAGGATCCAGATATATGCTACTGCTGTGGATTCTGTGTCTGGCTGTGAAAATGCAGAAAAAGCAAAAGTTTCCTCTGTTTTTCCTTTTTAGTGGACTTAGATAAAAGATAGAACATTCCACAGCTCCTTGACTTACAGGACTTTGTAGGGCCTTATCTTAGTTTGGGTTCCCCAAGAAGCAGACCTGAGACAAGCATTCCAGCACAAGCAGTTTATTGCAGGCGATCCCGGGAAACACAAGAAGAGGCTGGGGACAGGGGAAGGGAAGGAAGCAGAAAGGGCCATGCCATCCAACCAGATCTACGGGAGACTCTGTCCCTCGGGGGTACTCTGAGTCAGCAAAGAACTCACCTCAGCGTTGTCGCAGCTGAGGGGCCGGGAGCTGGGTTACTTGTCCATCTCCCAACCCTTCCCCCAGCTCTACTGCCTGGCTGAGGGCTGCTTCCAGAGGCTTGAACTGTCTGGCATTTGGGGCTGGCCCTGTGTGTGGACTGGGAGCTCTCAGGCTGGGGGTCTCATTGCCAGCGGTAGCAGCCTTTGCCCAGCGGAGGCGAGTGTCAGAGGATGGAGTGGGGCTCAGGTCGCCCCTCTGTAGAGCCTCTTGCTGAGTTCCCCCGCCCCAAGCAGGGTTCGAGAGCCTCCTGCGGCAGCAAACCCCAGGGACTAGAAGCAAGGACTTCCCGGGCTCAGTTCCCTCCCCAGCCTGGGGTACAGAGGGTCCTGCCATCACCCAGCTGTTCAGTGGGTGGGGTCTCCCTCTCTGCCCTCGCCCCCCAGGACTTCACGATGACCCTCTACCTGCGGCACTACTGGAAGGACGAGAGGCTGTCCTTCCCGAGCACCAAAAACCTCAGCATGACGTTTGACGGCCGGCTGGTGAAGAAGATCTGGGTCCCCGACATGTTTTTCGTGCACTCCAAGCGCTCCTTCATCCACGACACCACCACGGACAATGTGATGCTGCGGGTCCAGCCCGACGGCAAAGTGCTCTACAGCCTCAGGTGAGCCCTTCCTGGCCTCCCTCTTTCTCTCGGAGTCCTCTTACTCCCGAAGCTGGGAGGAATGGAAAACTTCTGTCAGCCAAGAACATCACTGGTCCCACCACAGCAGTTTTGCTTTTACCTTTTTTTGTGGCTTGTGGGATTTTAGTTCCCAAGCAGGGATGGAACTGGTGCCCCCTGCAGTCGAAGCGGAGTCCTAACCATGGACCGCCAGGGAATTCTGCTTTTTGGCTTTGAACAGCTTAGCTTCTAACTTTCCAGGAGCTGCCGACTTTTCAACATCAAGAAAACCTAACTCTACACATGAGTAAACATTTATTTATTTATCTATCTTTGGCTGCGTTGGGTCTTCGTTGCTGCACGTGAGCTCTCTCTAGCTGTGGCGAAGGGGGGCTACTCTTCATTGGGCTCAGTAGTTGTAGCACGCAGGCTCAGTAGTTGTGGTGCACGGGCTTAGTTGCTCCGCGGCATGTGGGATCTTCCCGGACCAGGGCGCGAACCCGTGTCCCCTGCATTGGCAGGCGGATTCTTAACCACTGCGCCACCCGGGAAGCCCCAGAGTAAACATTTTAAAGAATTATTTCGTCTTGCAAATACACTTGGGGAAATTTCTCAGGCTGGTGCTTATGATTTATGCCCTATTCAAGTTCAATTTCAAACGTTTAATGAAAGTTTTATTTCTCTAGTAGGGGTCAGAGAAGTAGCTAACATATTCTTCTCAAAGACCTGCCTCCTTCAACTCCTCCGATTCCCAATTTCCGATTTGAAATTTTGGTTTAGAAAAAAATTTGTTTACCTCGCCTGGGCAGCTCAGGCTTGTATTTTGTCCCTTCTCCCTGGTGTTCTCCTTGAGAAACTATGGGGACCCTGGGCCGCTTGGTGATTTTAAATGGTATTTTGAGCATCACTTTGAAAACATAAAGAATAAAATCTCACAAGCTTAGGTACCTTAGAAATGTTTCTTTCTTTTTATTTATTTATTGAAGTATAGCTGATTTACAATATTACATTAGTTTCAGGTGTACAACATAGTGGTTCAATATTTTTATAGTCTATACTCCATTTACAGTTATTAGAAAATATTGGCTCTATTCCCTGTGCTGTGCAGTAGCCTTAGAAATGTTTAATTGCTCATCAAACACTGACGTGGGGAAGCTTTCCTTAAGCACAGGCATGCAGTGGGGCTTTCCCTGTACGCCCAATTTAGAAACTTGTGGTGCCCGCCCCCTGGGAGGGCGTGTGGAGATGAGCTCAGGCCTTCACAGAGAAGCGACTCAGCTGCTGGCTGAGATTTACTCCTTCTGTGCTGTGCTGATGCTACATTTCAGTTTTACAGACTTGGTTTTGGTAAAGCTGAATCCACACACCAGTGTCTACGTAGGGGGTGTCTGCGTGGATGCAGTGTATCTTCAGAGTCAGAGATGGCAGTGTCGAAGCTGAATTTCCACGCCCATCTCCCAAAGGAATATTTATAATCATCCTTCATTACTCATGCTGGCTTGGAATCTAAGCAGTTAGATACCAGACTCAGAGCAGGGTCATGGGGTATTCCTCTGCAGGGCCTGAAATACCTCCTCTCGCAGGAGTGCCCAGGTGGCTCAAGGGTGTGCAACCCCTTCCCCAAGCCATGTTGGGTTGATTCTCCCAGGAGTCCTCACATTTGAGGCAGCTGCCAAGACATCTTCAGCTCAACAACCACCAACAAAAGAACACGATCGAATAACACCGGGGATTCACAGGACTAGACCAAAACACTAGGTAGCTTGAAAAACCAATTCCATGGCTCTTGAATTCCCAGTCAGCTTCAAGATATGAGAGTCAGTGATTGTGGGAGGAAGAGATGTTTTGGGGGAGAGCTGGGGGCACCGCATGAGCAGGCCTGCAGTGGGACCACGGGGACCCCTTGGAGAGCTTGGAGCATGTGTGCCTACGGTTGGGGGACACTGCAGTTAGTGGGCGAGAGAAGAGCTACCTAACCACCTAGGGGCAGAGCCAGGTGGGCTCAGTCTGCACTACCAGGGTTGTTGGGAGTAGTTCAGTGTGTGTGGGATGGACAGTGGGTGAGCCAAGAGCTGGCATGGGAGATGCGGCTGAAGGATGCAGGTGTCCAGCGGTGGGAATGAAGGACACAGGAAAGGAAGTCTCCGCTTCAACTACATAGCAGGCCCAGAGAGCTTGAAGCCACCCTCCCCAGAGAACTGTCCTGCCCTCACTTCCACCCACGTAGGTAGGTGGCGACCAGAGATGGGCAGACACCACTCAAACGTCAGCTCTGCCTTAGCTGGGGACGGGGAGAAGTCTCAATATGAATGAAATTTGAAGTGTTGATTAATATCTCGGCCCAAAGTTCTTTTAATTTCGGAAGCGAGATGTGTTTTGTCACTTCTGAGGGTTTTGACTGCCTGTCACATGAGAGTAAGCAGGAAAATCCCAGGACCTGGCAAGTTTTCATCCAGGACGGGACGATCCTCCCACTGGAACAGTTTAAAGGGACTTGTGGGAAGCATAATAATGAACACGGGTGAGGTCACACCACACACTGTGCTTGTTCAGTGTGTGGGCTACAAGTGGAAATCATCAAGTCAGGGTGCCAAGAACCAGTCTGATGATGTCTGTGGTTCTAAAAACGTCTGTTCCTGTACCTACTGATACAGAGAGTAGAGCTTTTTAATCCTTTTGTTCACAGCAAAAACTGCCTGCATTTGACATTTCATGTCCCCAAAGTGTGCCACAAGCGTCTCCAAGCTTAGTTCCTAGTTTCTTTCTTGCTGGTGATGCTATCAGGTGTGGTTATTTGATGATGTGCCCAGAGAAATGGGAGGCTGGCTACCCACTAGGTGTCCCAGTCAGGGGCCAGCCTGACAACCCCCCAAAAACATCCTGTATATCAGTATTTCTAGGGGCGATAAGATGACCCAGCTGTTAACAATACAGAAACCCTCCCAGAACACAACCATTCCAACACTCAAATGGAACGAGGAAATAAGGTGAATACATGGATAATTAATTTCTTCAAGAAAGCTCTTTTCCTTGAAATTTCCATTTACAAGTGAATTTTTTTCCTTTTTGGCCGTGAATTATTCAGATAAGTTTTACAACTTATACATAACCAATTTTCTGTGGTTGAAGGAAAAATAGTATGTTCACTAGCCAATGACTGTTAATCATAACCTGCCATGGGATTCCACACTGGGCAGGAGGTCTTTCTTCCATGACTGACAATCTGTATTTGCTTCTTCTCTGATGCAGAATCTTACTTTCCTGTGTAAACTCTGAAGCAAAACCGTTAGATGCCAACAAGTGCTTGCATGTTGATACCGTAAGATCTTCCAGTGTTTTTCCATTACTGTGGTCTCCATGGAATTACCCATTAAAAACACCTGCGTCCACTAGTAGATGTTATTATCAATATAGAAATATCAACATTGTAAAAAAAAAAGTGCCGATCTGGCAACTGGCATAAATACTTCATGAATATTATCTCTAAGACACTGGACACAAATATTGAATACCAGTAAAATCAGTAAAAGAAGAATTTGAATGATCTGAAACAGGAGAGCCGTAAATGCTCTTATGGTTTAAGGAACCATATCAGATGAGTTGTGATTTCACATTGTTTTATCGAATGAGACCATTGCTTCACTACAATGCTTGCATGTGATGGGAGTTTAGTGCAGTCATTGTTTTCCTCACACTGACCCTGGGGTTAAACATAAACACCCAAGCGTACTCCAATGTGGGTATCACACATAAGATGCTTGGTTCTCTAGATCCTGGCACACTGCTTATGAATTACAAGAAGGAGGCAGTTGTATTGGGAGGAAGCAGAGGGCTTTCTGCTTGTTTCATCATTTTGCACTTGTACTTTGCAGCCTCTGCACACTTGGATTTTGTCTTTTTGTTTCTAGGGTTACAGTGACCGCCATGTGCAACATGGACTTCAGCCGGTTTCCCCTGGACACACAAACGTGCTCGCTCGAAATTGAGAGCTGTGAGTAGACTTGTGCTCAGATATCCACACACACATCTGAAGTTACTCTAAACACCTCTGACCCTCAACAGGAGCAGGACGTGTTCCTAATCTGTGCGTGTGCTTTTAAAATGACTTTTTAGATAGAAGCGAAGTCTGGGGTAAGTTTGGAAATCAGAAACAAATTTGGGACTCAAACCTTCTATTCCCATAACTGACCCTTTTAATGCCCATGGCAATGGCTTTGAACTTTGGTGCTGTGGAACCTAGATGTTTCCCAGTTCGCCAGGGCAAGAGCTCGGGGAGGGGGAGCAGAGGGCTCAGCAAACGTGGGTCTCCTTTCAAGCCTCCCCAGCCCAGCACTCACACACGCAGCCCACCAGAAAGTTCCTTTTGGATCTGTTTTATTGCTCTTCTGAATAAGATTTCCACTGAGGAAAGACTTTCCTGGCAAAAACAAGTTTGGCAACAATTGCCCCAGGGGACAGCCATTGTGAGTGCAGGTGGTGGTTGAGATGCTCAGGTACAACTAAGGGACCTCGGGAAACTTACCCCTCCCACACACACACATACACATACACACACACACACGCATACACACATACATACACACACACACACATACACACACACACACACACACACACACACGCCCTGGAAAGTTAAACACCAGCCCCAGGAAGAGCAAGGCTGCGGCAGCATCCAGGACTAGCCGCTGGCATCTCTAGCTCTCTGCGAACCTGCCCCCGTGCCCCAATCTCTGCCAGAACGTTTTCTCTGATGGGCACAGTCTGGACCCTCCCATGACTCCCATTCCTATACTTCTCCCGAACCAACACACACCCACTGCCACATCTCAGCCTGTGTCAAAGTCCCGTAAGGAGTCATGTTGGCCCAGGGCACCTTGGTAAGCCTCTCCGGGCGGTGGTGGTGCAGCAGGGGTCCCCTGGCTCCAGTCAACCAGGGCCAAGGAGCGCAGGGACGTGGACCCCCATGTAGCAGGGGCCGCATGGACAGCTCTGCAGGGCGCTTAGTGTGGGATCAGGGGGAATAAACCCCAGGACCAAGGGGGTGACTGCTTCCTGCACCACGGCTTTCCACCTGCTCTGTCCTTTAATCCTCCCAAGCTCCCTGTGATCTCCATTACACAGAGGAGGGGCGTAACACAGCGAAGGACGAATTGTTGGCTCCAGACCTTGCTTTTCCCACAATACCCAGGCAACAGCATCTGTCAGGGTTCCACCAGAGAAGCAGAACCATAGGAGATACACAGGGAGAGAGTTAGTACAGGGGACCGGAGCGTAGGGCTCGGTGATCACCTGCAAGGCAGGCCGTGGGGAAGGGCAGGCTGGGGACTCTCGGGCAGGAGCCCACCCTGTCGCCCACAGGTGGAATGTCTTCTTCCTCTGGGAAACCTCAGGTCCACTCTTAAGGCCTTTCAACTGATTGGATCAGGCCCACCCAGATTAATCTGGGTCATCGCCTTTACTTCACATGAACTGGTTGTGGATGTCACAACTACAAAGCATCTTCCCAGCAGCACCTGGATTAGTGTCGGATTGAATCACTGGGTTCTTGCTATAGCCTGGCCAAGGGGACACATGAAAGCAGCCATCACACGGGTCAAGGGTTAGAGGCAGAATAAAAGAGGAATAAAATAGAGCCTCAGGGAGCCCCAGAAAGAACTGTTTACACACGAGCAGACTGGACCGGCAACCCCTGAGGGTTTTATCCCAGTTCTGCCCACGCAGCAGGTAGGTCTGCCTGGCTGAGGTAGGTGGTGTGCTCAGCCAAGTGGGCAGGGTGGGGAAGTGTAGTGCCAGAGGGGAAGCAATCCTCAGGGGAATCGCTTTGATTCTACCCTGGGCAGGAGCAACTGGAAGCCTGCAGAGAAGGGACTTGTTCTGCTGCATCTCTTTATGGGTCCTTTCTTGCTGGAATGCAGCCCTTATTACCTGAGAGAGTGTTTAAAAGGTATTTGCCGGGCTTCCCTGGTGGCGCAGTGGCTGAGAGTCTGCCTGCCAATGCAGGGGACGCGGGTTCATGCCCTGGTCCGGGAAGATCCCACATGCCGCTAAAAACAAGAAAAGAACAACAAAGGTATTTGCCATCAATAATGCATCGTCACCCTTTGAAAGAAGAAAGGTGTAAATCACCCATGGTTTAGAAAGCTGAACCATGTGAAATGTTGCCGCTATTTAACCTGCAAACACATTTTTTAAAAGAGCAAATTGTAGTTTCTGGTCTACAAGTATAGCAATTTCATCTGGCTTAAGGCTGAATTGAGGGGTGAGCACTTTTGCAGCGATGATGATCATTTAGGCCTGAGGGCTTTGCCCTGATGACTTTTGGAAGGCCGAGAATTAGATTTGTCTCTTTGGATTTACTTTTGCTTCATTTAGACTGCGGTTTGTTTATTCAGACCATCTTATCCCGATCCCCACAGAGCCTCACAGGCTCGTCGTCTTTCCTGGCGTCTGACGCTGTCTCTGTCTTTCCAGATGCCTACACGGAAGACGACCTCATGCTATACTGGAAGAAAGGCAATGACTCTTTAAAGACAGATGAGCGGATCTCACTCTCCCAGTTCCTCATCCAGGAGTTCCACACCACCACCAAACTGGCCTTCTACAGCAGCACAGGTAGGGGTGGGGCTAAGAGAGGGGCGGGGCATCCTCCATCTCAGAAAGCCTGTGAATTTGTGGTCAAGTGAGCAGAGCCTGTGCCACTTGGATTTGAAACCAAGGATCTGGACTTCTAGATCAGGTCTAGAGGGTGGTGAGCATTGGGTGGGGGTGATTTTTTGTTACGTCCAAAGCATCAGAAGTGATAACCTAGAAAATGCTGGTAAGGGCTCCAACATAAACCCCATGGGGAGGTCTGTTTGAGACGACAGCATCGCCAGTTTAGCGGCAGGAATCTCACCCTGATATAACTCCCAGAGCGCCTTCTCCTATGGGCAAGAAATAGTCCAATTTCAGGTTTATTGTTTTCCATTCACTTTCTCTTGGCTTCAGCCCCCTTGAGTGCTTCTCTCTTAACCAATCCCCTCCTACCATACTGCTTGCACGACCCTCTTGGTGAGCCACGGTGCAGGAACTACTGGTCATTGGTCATTCTCTGTGGGCAGTGTTGTTGCTTTCTGAACCAAGGGCCTGGGCAAGCTTGCCAACCCTCCCCCGCGCCAGCGTTGCCTGAGGGCAGGTGCTGTGGTATTCCTCTTGGCAGCTGAGGTTACAGCTGAGCTTCACTCTCTCCAACCCTTGCCTCTTTCTTGACCAATTACCTTTCAGGCTGATTTTGCTCTAATCTTTATGCAGTTTCTGTTGCTAAAACATCGCATGGTTGACTACCCAGAGAAGTGCCACCGTTTGAGTCTCTCTGATCTGTAACAGAGGGCACTGCTCCCTTCCAACATGTGGCAATCCCGCGTCTCTTATCTTTTGCATACATCACCCACCAGTCTTGGTCCTTTGGGGGATCCCCCATTCCTTTGACTCTTAGCATTTTGACCTTCCTCCTTGCGTGAGTCCATTTCAGGCTGCTATAACAAAGTACCATAGACTGGGTAGCTTCCAAACAACAGAAATTTATTTCGCACAGTTCTGGAGGCTGGGAAGTCCAAAATCAAGGTCCCGGCAGATTCAGTGTCTATGAGAGCCCGCTCCCTAGTTCAGAGACTCACTGTGTCCTCACATGGGGGAAGAGGCGACGGAGCTCTCCGAGACACATGTTATAAGGGCAGCAATCCCGTTCATGATGTAATCACCTCCCAAAGGCCCCACCTCCAAATACCATCACATAGAGGATTAGGTTTCAACACACGAATTTGAGAAGGACACAGGCAGTCCGTAAGCACCTCCACAGTCACTTTTTGGAGCTGTTATAACCGTTGCACTAAAATTGTCCTGGATGCGAAGTTTTCTAGTTAATGTTGCCAAGTCCCCATTTTATTTTCAGCCCTCATCATGTCAAATTTATCCTGCCTTTTCCTCTCTTTCCACCATTCTCCTGTTCCTTTCAACTCCTCCCTGTAAGTTTTCCTTGTAAAGAACAACCGGGTGGAGCTAAAGCATAGCCTAAATGCATTGTTGTAGTTAGCTTGGTATTTTAACTTCAAACCTATTTTCCCCCATAAGAAATCCAACGGGCGTTGTTAAATCCATACATCTCAAGCTTTAACGTGTACAGGAATCATGTGGGGAGGAGTGTTAAAAGGAGGTTCTGAGTCAGTAGGATCTGGGGCGGGGCCCGAGAGTCTGCATTTCCAACAAGCAACCAAGTGATGGCGGTACTGCTGGGCCCTGTACTGTAGTTTGAGTAACAAGAGTCTTCAATGGCCTGGTTCCCTTTACGTACAGAATGAGGGCCAAAATTCCTTGAGATGGACTCACCCATGCGGTATGAGTTATCGTATAATCACCCTGTTCCATGGTTTTTCTCACTTCCCCTTTATAAAGGTAGCGTAAGTTTCCAGGGAAGCATCTAAGGCATTTATGATTCTCTGAATAAAGTTTGTCCTATGAAGGAGCTGAGTGCCTCTGCTGTGTGTTCTCTTTTCTTCCTGTGTCCCCCAGGCTGGTACAACCGTCTCTACATTAACTTCACGTTGCGTCGCCACATCTTCTTCTTCTTGCTGCAAACCTACTTTCCCGCCACCCTGATGGTCATGCTGTCCTGGGTGTCCTTCTGGATCGACCGCAGAGCTGTGCCCGCCAGAGTCCCTTTAGGTAAGAAACCTCTCAAGTGCACATTCCAGATATCTGAAAATACAAGTAATTCCTTCCAGATAAAACCATTCTTTCCAAATTGGCCCTGAACCCCTGTTGGTATTATAACTTGGAAAAACTTTGTTATTCATTCACAGGTAAAATGCCACCATTAAGAATCTATATAGTAGGAATTCCCTGGTGGTCCAATGGCTAGGACTCTGTGCTTTCATGGCTGAGGGCCCAGCTTCCATCCCTGGTCTGGGAACTAAGATCCCAAAAGCATTGAGGCCAAAAATGAAAAAAAAAAAAAAAAAAAAACAACTATGCAGCAAAGCTGTTTCTAGGTCCCCATAGGTTCCCATGTAAACAACTCATCTTTAATCTTGTTAGAGCTGAGTTCTGGGGTGGGTGGTCCTGGTCTGTGGTGCTTTCTCTGCCCACCTGCCTAAGAAAGTCACATTCTGTAATGGGGTTTCTCCAAAGGTGGCCCAAGGGATCTTTGTGACAGTCTTTGGGGGAAATTGTTTAAAATGAAGAATCCGGGGTCCCATCTACATGTATAGGATCAGAAGCTCTGAGACAGGACCAGGAATTTGCATTTTGAACAAGCTCCCCCAGTAATTTTTTTTTCTGTAAATGTCTTATATTTTGATTTGTATGGTAGTTATAGAAATATATATTCATTGAGCTCAATATTTAGGATTTATGCACTTTATTGTAAGCAAATTATTCTTCAATTTATCTCTGTTTTTAAAAATTTATTTTCTTTTGGCTGCATTGAGTCTTCATTGCTGCGCGTGGCTTTCTCTAGTTGCGGCGAGCGGGGGCTGCTCTTCGTTGTGGTGCGCGGTCTTCCCATTGTGGTGACTTCTCTTGTTGTGGAGCTTGGACTCTAGGCGCGCGGGCTTCAGTAGTTGTGGCACGTGGGCTCAGTAGTTGTGGCTCACAGGCTCCAGAGCGCAGGCTCAGTAGTTGTGGCGCATGGGCTTAGTTGCTCTGCGACATGTGGGATCTTCCCGGACCAGGGCTCGGACCCATGTCCCCTGCGTTGGCAGGCGGTTTCTTAACCACTGCGCCACCAGGGAAGTCCCACATTCTTCAAGTTAAAGTCAGAAAACTAACCAGATTTTAGGAAGTCTCGCTTTTTTAAATTGCTTGTCCAAATTTTTTTTTATTGTTATTTTTCCACTTTCTTGCGCATCTATTACCTTTTCCTGTCTTGACTGGTTTCCTCTTCTTACTCATTGATCTGTTGATCAAGTCTTCGTGATCTTTTGCCTTCGTTCACAAAGATAAAAACACCTTATCATTGGTGTCTGTCACTGCTTTCAATCCATAAGGTAACATAGTAACAGCTAATACTAATTGTGAAGTATTGGGCTGTTTTACATACATTATCCCACTTAATTCGCATAAAAAAAGCTCATGAACTCGCTATTATTATCATTGTTTTACTGACCACCCCCCCTACCCCGCCCCCGTAAATCCTATACATACTCAAGTCTGAGAATCCCTACGCTACAAGCCTTCCATCAACAGCTATTTGCTATCACCTCTTCCCCGCTTTAAATATCGTGCCCACTCCGCACACGGCACCATTGCTAATACGTCCAGGAGCTTCAAGGGAGAGATGACCCACCAGGTTTTAGTGAAATAGGATTGGCGCTGGCCCTTAAGATGACCCCAATCCGCTGTGATTTGGTGTTTGCCAAGCAAATGTTCTGAGCTTAATTTGAAATCTTGGGGAAATTTCCACTGACAGATGCCCTGGCCTTTAACGGTTGTTCTGTAGCTTGAACAGTTACTGTGCTCAATAAATAAACATTCGAGTTTGAAAAATCTGTTTCCCATAAATGAGGTTAACATCATTCTTGGTAAAATTGACTGAGTCCTCAAGTCAACATGGCAGAATGTGCAGCCAGGTGCAGCATAGCGGGATGGAGCTCTGCCAGAGGTGCCCTGACAGCTGGTAATGTAGGCCCAGGACTGCAAGATTCTACACCAGCAACGAGGGCACAAAGATTAAAATAAAACTTGTGTACCTTTTTACCCTCTTTTGGAGAAGGAGTTACAAGAAATATACATACATGCTCATATACGCAATCTTTGGTTTTTTTAATTCATTTATTTTTATTTTATTGATTGATTTTTTGGCCGTGCCCCGCGACTTGCGGGATCTCAGTTTCCCGACCAGGGATTGAATCCGGGTCAGGGCAGTGATAGCCCGGAATCCTTACCGTTAGGCCACCAGGGAAGTCCCCTGCAATCTTTGTTTTGAGCAATTGAATGGGAAGACCCTGCCAACCTGTCAGGGGCTCTCTGCCGAAGAACAGAGTGATGCAAAGGCTGTGATGAAGATGCAGGGACACAGAGCCGGGAGAGGGTGAGCACGGGGGATGGAGAAACAGGAGAAGCTTCATAAAAGCTAAAACTGGAAAGGTGAGCAGGTGTTTGCTGGACAGAGGGGGCAGGGATGGAGACTAGGCTAGAGGAGCAGCTGGGAGGAAGAACAGAGGCACGAAGCCATCCAGTGGGTTTGGTGAAAGACAAACCCATGCTTCTTTCTCACTGTGTCTGCAGGGATCACCACGGTGCTGACCATGTCCACCATCATCACGGGTGTGAACGCCTCCATGCCCCGCGTGTCCTACATCAAGGCCGTGGACATCTACCTCTGGGTCAGCTTCGTGTTCGTGTTCCTCTCGGTGCTGGAGTACGCGGCCGTCAACTACCTGACCACCGTGCAGGAGAGGAAAGAGCGGAAGCCGCAGGAGAAGGTGACTTTACCATGAGCTGGAGTGTCTGCCCTGGAATGGGCGCCTGGACTAGCTCTGGACCCTGGCCAGGTCCAACCTCCTCTGTAAAATGGGACAGTGACACCCCCTCCTCCACCTACTTCATGGGTTGGTGTGAAGAGCAAACAAAAACGGTGTGAAATTTACTCTGGGCTACTTCTTTCATTCATTCAAATTTTTATTTGGCACCTACCATATACCAGGAGCTGCTAAGCCAAGTTAACTAAGACGTGGTCCCTTTAATCTTGGTGGTGTTGGTAGTTTAGTGATAAAAATAAATGGCAGTTCAACACAGTGGAACAAATGATTTATGAACGTAGAGGTATCATAAAAGAAACTTCCAGGAATTTCTTTTTCCAAGACATTCTTTTTAATAGTGGTATAATAATAAATGGCTTGGATGTAACATGATTTATTCCCCTATTAATGTTAATGGCAGTATATTGTTTCCATTTTTTGCCACTATAATAAATGCTTCAATAAACATTATATATATAAACATATATATTATACATATATATTTATATATATATAAAAGCTTCCAGGGAAACATATCCTCCATTCTAGGAAATTTTCCTCCACATGTGACCTCATACATCTCCCATCACTTCCCAGATCATCTTCCCTCCTACCTGGTTTCCCTTTCATCCCCCTGTCTGCAATTCAATGGTTATCTCCTCCAGAAAACTCTAGCTACATAGGAGGAACTATCCCCACAATGCCCCACCTTTCAAATTCCCCCCCATCCCCCCCCCCCCCCCGCCGCGTGCTCTCTCTCTCTCTCTCTCACACACACACACACACACGCAATAATTGTAAACATTTTTATCAGGGCTCATATCAGTTTATGATCTCATGGAGAACATGCCGATTATCTGATCATGAACCTTCTTGTGCGTCTCTGATATGACGTGATGTTTCCTAACAGTTGATGGGTTACCTGCTGTTTTAGAATGTTTACTGTGCCACCACCATTATTCCCCCAACCCCATAATAAAAACTAGAAAAAGGCAATGCTCTCCACTAGGCAGCTTCTTTGGAAGGGCTTCTGAGAGAGGATGCTGAGCTCACATCCCAACGTGCGTTTGCTGTGTCCACAGCTTCCCTGCACCTGCGGGTTGCCTCAGCCACACGCGGTCCTGCTGGACGGCAGCTACAGTGATGGGGAGGTGAATGACCTGGGCAACTACACGCCCGAGAACGGAGACAAGCCAGACAGGATGATGGTGCAGCTGACGCTGGCCTCGGAGAGGAGCTCCCCACAGAGGAAAAGCCAGAGGAGCAGCTACGTGAGCATGAAGATTGACACTCATGCCATTGATAAATACTCCAGAATCATTTTTCCAGCTGCATACATCTTATTCAATTTAATATACTGGTCAATTTTCTCATAAATGCCTGTAATTCTATAAATTTCACATTCTTCTATATGTACTACAGAAATACCTGAATGATGAAAAATAACTTAAGGTTATGATGAAAAGAAAGTTCACAGTACCCACCCTTCTCCACCTTTCCAAAACTACTGACAAGATACCTACTGGTTTAATTTGCACTTACTGACCACCTATTGTGTACACAGCATTATACTCAGTGCTGCAGGTATAAACACCCATAGCAACTGATGACAGTTGTTACTGAGATCCCCTAGAAAAGCACGCTGCCAGTGAGGTGGGCACACTGTGGTTCAACCTCTTTTAGACCCTAAATGCTTATTCATATGAACCATGTCCCTTATGTGAGTGTCATTCTATTCTCTGGACCAAGTGGAACTGGGAAGCACCTAAAGTTCATTTACATGGAACATACATGCACCTAAACCCCACTTTGATCAAAATTCATACTTGTTTATAGCCTCTTACCTATTTTATATGCATCTCCTCATGTTGATTTCAATACAAGGCAATACTAATATTCCTCCTTTTATTTACCTCTTGTGGTTCCTGAGGTTTTACCTCTTCACCAGAAAAGCTCTTTTGATTGGGTGCAATGGCTTCTGATTTGGGTAGGAAATTTCCCTGGCAGGGAAACTTTGAAGAAGAGGGTATATGCATGCATTTTGTCAGTTTTGTCATAGAGGTAACTAGCCTAGAAAACTTGTGTGTAAGTGTTCCCTGTTTAATAGTTACTGCTTCATGGATCTCCACCTTGGAGCATGTCCAAGTTCAAAGTGAAGTCAGTAATGTGATATCTTCACTGAGGAACTTGGGAATAGACTGATTTTTTTCTGCATAAACTTTTCAAGGAAATGCATAATTTGGGACTACCTGTAACTCTTTAGGATGAGAAATACACGGTTTCTGAATTTTGAAAAAAGAAATGAGAGCACATCACTGGTCATCTCCATTTATACTCAGTGAATACCAGCATTTTCTGTGAACCAGAAAACAATGGCCACTGATGTAAGAGCATGGGATAAAGGAGAGTGTTCTATTATTTAAAAAACAAATAGCTATTCATACCATATATCTACAGGATCAACCCCTACCAAACTTATCCCAACAGCATTTGTTTGAAACTCAACTAAATTCTGTACACAGTAATGCCATTTTTATTCCAAAGTTAATTTGACTGATCCCTATACTAAATAATATGTTATTTCTTAATGAGGGCTATACTTTAATCTTTAAAAAGACCCAAATTTGCAGAAAGCCTAATTACAAGGCAATCTCCCATTTCTTCCAATAAAAGCTCATCAAAAAAAAAAAAAAAAGATTTTTTAGCAAACTCTAGTAGAAAAACGTAAAGGAATATACATGAAATAGTTGAACATCAACTTTTAATATTAAAAAATATTTTTAGAACATTACCTTTTTCATGCTTATTTTATGAAACAATTTCAATCAAACTTCACAAACATCTTTGCCACTTGCTTTGTCCTCATGAGCAAGGCCACTTTAAACCATCTGGCAGGTTTCTGGGGCACGTAATCTGAACTTCCATCTACCCCATTTGGGAAACTCCACCATTCGAATCAACATATAGGATGCTGTATTAGTCTGCTCAGGCCGCCAGAGCAAAGTACCCTTGACTAGGTGGCTTAAACAACAGAAATTTATTTTCTTTCAGTTCTGGAGGCTGGAAGTCCAAGATCAAGGTGTCAGCAGGTTTGGTTTCTCCTGAGGCCTCTTACCTTGGCTGGCAGACGGCCGCGTTCTTGCTGTGTCTTCACATGGCTTTTTTCTCTGAATACATGCATCCCTGGTGTCGCTTCCTTTTCTTTTGGGGACAGCAGTCATGCTGGATTAGAGCCCAGCCCTTATGATCTCATTTAACCTAAATTACCTCTTTAAAGGCCCTATCTTTTAATAAGTTGCACTGGGGGGTGAGGGCTTCAACATATGAATTTGGGGAGGACACAATTCAGCCCATAACAGTTGCCCATGGGAATTATTCAGCTGCATAATAGTGTTATCCAGTGCATCTTATAGGTATTTACTCTTGATCTTTGCAACATAATCATATACAGTATTGTTTTTTAAACTTATATTTAAAAGGCTTGTTTACATTGATATCTATACTATTGATTGATTATGAAGAATAAGTTATTAAATCCATGTTGTTTCTTTGCTATCTTTTCTAGCAATTCTCTCAGGTGACCTCTACAAGCATTTAAAAGTAGCATCGACTGAGGTGATTTCCATGGTAATGTTTTCCCAAGACAGTACTTTGCTCTCAAAACTATGTAACTGAGAGAGAACTCTGTAATCTGACTTTGTAAAGACCCAAATACAAAGCAACTCTCTTTTCTGATAATTTTGGAGAAAACCTCGCCTTATATGTGGGCATCTATAGTACTTAATCAACTTTTGCTGGCATGACTGGAGAGTAGGAAGATTTGGTTAATAATACTGTCTGGTTAATATGCAGGTACCATATGGCCATATTGAATAATTAATTTTTAAAGAGTTAAAATACTGTAAAATACACTTGACTAAAACTATATCAAAAATAATTTATTCTCTGTTGGATAGTTCAAAAGGCACTCCAGGAGTCTGAGGGTTTCTTATTATTGTTGTGATACAATGTGGACATCACAAAGATGTGCAGAGTGTTAGCCAAGAGAGCACTGGGGCTCGTCAGACCAGCTTTTATTTCACGGCAATATTCTCTTCCTGTGTTTTATGTTCCTAACCAATAGTCTTTAGTTTTTTCATAATTCATAGAGAAGTGTAGTGATCCTAGGTTTTAGAGAGAATAAAAAATGGAAACTACCTAAGTGTCCACTGACAGATGAATGGATAAAGATGTGGTATATGTATTACACAATGGAATACTACTCAGCCATAAAAAATAACAAAGTCTTGCCATTTGCAACAACATGGGTGGGCCTAGAGGGAATTACGCTAAGCAAAATAAGTCAGACAGGGAAAGACAAATACCATATGATCTCACATATATGTGGAATCTAAAAACAAGACAAGACAAAAACACACAAAAAATGAACAAGCAAAATAAAACAGAACCAAACTGATTGATAGATACAGAGATCAGATTAGTGGTTACCAGAGGGGAAGGGGTTGGGAGGGTGGGAGAAATGGGTGAAGGGGCTCAACCATACGGTGATGGATGGTAACTAGATTTGTGGCGGTGATCACTTTACAGTGTATACTGATGTTGAATTATAATGCTGTACACCTGAAACTTACACTTAAAGAAAAAAAAGGTTTGTTAATAACAATGAAACCTCACATTTGTAAAACCCAGTTTTATTAAAAAAGGAAAAAGTACTTTCACATTCGCTGTTTCATTTGAAGCTGAATGAGGAAATTTTAAAGGCAGAGAAAGACTGACTGGCATGTGTTGATAACATGGCTAACAGGTAGAAGACTCCTAACCCAGTTCTCATTCACCTTATTACAGATAATGGATGAATACTGAACAAGTAAACAAACTGTCACGCACAATACATAAACATTAGTATGAGGGGGCTTCCCTGGTGGTGCGGTGGTTGAGAATCTGCCTGCTAATGCAGGGGACACGGGTTCGAGCCCTGGTCTGGGAGGATCCCACATGCCGTGGAGCAACTAGGCCCGTGAGCCACAACTACTGAGCCTGCGTGTCTGGAGCCTGTGCTCTGCAACAAGAGAGGCAGCGATAGTGAGTGGCCCGCACACCGCGATGAAGAGTGGCCCCCGCTCACCACAACTAGAGAAAGCCCTCGCACAGAAATGAAGACCCAACACAGCCAGCCATTAAATAAATAAATAAACAAATAAATCAAATAATAAATAAATAAAAAATAAATAATAAATATAAATAAATAAATAGCCAAGCATTTGAAGCCCTTTTAAAAACAACAACAAAAACAAAACATTAGTATGAGGAAATTTTACCAGTGGCATCTTTTTATCTATTCCTTCATTCAGCAAGTAATTCTGAGCACCTACTGTGTAGCACGCAATGTTCAAGACCAGTGCTTCTTAAACCATCTGTGGTGAAGGACCAGTTTGTTTAATTATTTTATATTTCCAATCCAGTGGAGAATTCCTCACAATCCCAGGTCTGAGCCTGCATTCCACCCTTTAGGAACACGGACTTGTGGGTTTGACCATGGTGCTCAAAACTGTGTGTGGATGTGAGTCACAATGATCACAATAAAGTATGTGGAGAAAGAACAATTTCATTTTGATGTTATTAAGAACAACTGTTACAACTGAGTTTCTGTGTATGGGAAATTCCCATATCTGCAGTAATAAGGAAGCACATTATCCAATGAGCACACCAATAACGTTAGAATAACACCATTTAGTTAGGTTCAGTATTATCACAATTCTCAAAATAATGGGACGCTTTAACTTTTCAATTTCATATTCTGAATTTAATCTATTTTCTTTCAATCATTTTTTAGTATTAGTTCCTTTGTGTGGAAGGAGACATCTTTGATTTTTCTTGACATCAGAGTATTTTATAAACTCTGTTTATTTCAAAAACAATTTACCTATTGGTGAGTTTAGTGGGTTTCAAGTAGCTCTTTTTAAAAAAAATTAATTTATTTACTTACTCTTTTATTTTTGGTTGCATTGGGTCTTTGCTGCTGCACGAGGGCTTTCTCTAGTTGCGGGGAGCAGGAGCTAACTCTTCATTGCGGTGCGCGGGCTTCTCATTATGGTGGCTTCTCTTGTGGCAGAGCATGGGCTTCAGTAGCTGCAGCAAGTGGGCTCAGCAGTTGCAGCATGCAGGCCCCAGGGTGCGTGGGTTTCAGTAGTTGCGATGCATGGGCTCAGTAGTTGCAGCGCACAGGCTCTAGAGTGCAGGCTCAGTAGTTGCGGTGCATGGGCTTAGTCGCTCCACGGCATGTGGGATCTTCCCGGACCAGGGCTTGAACCCGTGTCCCCTGCATTGGCAGGCGGATTCTTAACCACTGTGCCACCAGGGGAGTCTCCAAGTGAGAGTTAAACACAACCCTAGTGACTGTGAGATAAAATTCAATGCCTTTTGGGTCTATACAATGTCTGACAGTTTGACTAGTCTGATCAATTGAACAGTAGCTTTGGCATTTTGTAGACTGAACCCTCCTTACTTATCTAAATTTTGATTCTCCAATTTATAAACTTTGTAGTTCCCCGGTGGCTGGGGAAAAGCCATTGGAGCAAGAAAACTGGTGTTGGCAACAAATAAAATGTGAATTTTTTGTTGTTGTTGCAATGTAGAACCTAGATAAATGTAACTCCAGAACGTTGTCCCTAAAAATGATGGATTCCAAGGAAAAAGAAATTTTTGCAGAGGTCAACGTAATTGTTTGATAAGGATTAAATAAAGAGTCATGGAAGTTGCTTTAGGAAAATTTCCTGGCTACTACAGCAAGATTTCCTTTGAGCAAAGGCCAAGTTTTAAATCTCACTCAGGCATGTTCTAACAGGATTCCACTTGTAATTTTCCAGTAGGTTTCTTTCTCTTAGAGCTACTGGAAAGCAACCAACTTTAGTATTGCCCAACTTAATGATACACCCAGAAAAATAGTTCAAGTATGAAAAAATGATAACTTAAAAAATTATCTGAAAACGATAATCTGAAAATTTCTCAGTCTTCACCCCAAATTGGCACCGTTTTCTCATGTTGTGCATCTGAATATAACTATCCTTATTTAAAAAATCAATTTTAATGTTCTGGCTTTTCCCAAATATACCATGACTACAACTTAATATGAACTTAGTTAACATAGTTACTGGCTTTGCCGTTACAAATAGTTAACAATCTTTGCACAATGGTATTTAGTTATGAAATACGGCATGACTGTACTCCAATATATCTGGGAGCTAAAATCCAAGGATTTAAGCTACAGTATTACAACTACCTTCCCATTTTGTAATACTGTTCCATAATAAGATTTAAGTACCATGGAATTCCTCAAGTTGGAGTTCCATTTTGGGGTAATCACTGCACCTCTTTTTAATTGGGACAAATGCAATTCCCAGAACAGTGCTGGCGTTACCTAGGAACATGTTAGGAAAGCAGAATCTCAAGCTCCACCCCACACCCAGTTAGAACTCTTATTTTAACAAGTTCCCTAGGTAAGTCTTATGTGCATTCGAGTGAGCAGAGCACTGAACTAGGTTCGCCTAACCATATGCCTTTGAGTATCATTCACAAAAAGTGATATGAGAGCTGCATTTACACATTAATCAACTCAATATTGTGGACTTACTCTATGTGATAAGCACTGTGTCCAGAGCTGTAGCTGATTTGTTGATCTCATTCAGGTTGGTAAAGAACCCTCCTAAAGTCTACAGCCCTCAAGCACCAAACCCATATTAAAGAAACACAAATGCCTCTACAAAATAGGAAGAAATGTTTTTCCAGGAATATTTTTAAAATATTCCTCTACCACAAAGCTCAATTGAGTTAAAAATTTTTTTTAATTCGAAGGGAGTATGAATCTGAGTTACCAGATTTGGGAGGTGTATTTCCTTTCTTTTCCACCTTTATTTTGGTGGGGCAGGGGTAATTTGTAAAGTTCAAGTTATAAAAAGCAGAAAAAAACCCATTCATAATCCTATCAGCCATGGGCAAGTATTACTTCTCGTCTTTTTTTTCTATATAGTTTTATATAGTTGCCATCATATTTTAGATACAAATTGATATAGGTTCTTTTCCATGACATAGTATGACCATTTTTCCTACTAAAAACTCCCTGTATTTTGCAGCCAATAAAATCACTCCATACTATGGATGTACAAGGCAATCTTTTCTTTAACGCGGGATAAAAAATAATACTGTGATGAATATTCTTAAGCATATATTCTTGTCACACTCTAGATACTTCCTCATATTAACAATGAATGTATAGAATGGATGCTGATTTGAGACCAATACTCTTTGTTATGTTGAACAAACTGTGTGTAGTATAGTTTCAGGTCCTTAGCTTTTTAAGACTTTAAAAAGCACAAAAGGTATTAAACTATACCTTAGTGGTATCTGATTCTGTGGAATAGTAACCCACTCAAACTAGCTTAAGAAGAAAAACACAGGAATTGCACAGACGTGAAGTAAATAGAGGCAGAGCTGTGCCTGATAACTGCAAAGATTTTAGACAGCTTCTCTTTCTAGGAAGTTACCTTTACATTTTTCTGGTTGATTGCTTTATTTGCTATGAACAATGTCCTCTGCCCACACATGACATTCAGCTCCAGACTTGTTGACCTTAAAATTCCAGGGCTCATCATCACCTAAATGGCCTCACTTCAATTCTAAATTTCCAGGAGAGCTAATTCAAGAGTCTCTCCACCCTTATCAGAATTCCATTTCAGTTTGTACAGGCCTTCTAGAGAGCTGAAAGAGGGTGAGCTGGCCCTTCAGGAGATGTGAAAGGAATTAGTAACCAGAGCTGGAATTAGATTTTTTTCTACTCAAACTACCCTGAGCTCAATGATGGCTGTCTGCAAATGAGGCCAGAATAAGGATCCTTCACACCGTTAAAAACAAATAAACAAACCCTCCAAATAACCAAAACATCAACAACTGGTTCAACATGAAGAACATGCTTCTGAATATGCAGAAAATATATTTCTTTGGCAGTGGGAATGGACAGATCAGGCCATATATTAATAGTGTGGTTATGACATATTGGAGTGAGGACAGAAAACAAGTTTTATTAGTCAAATTATCTGTTATCATCTTAGAATAAGAAATTTGTGCTTTGTGCATTAATTTCTAAGCCTTTGTAGCTTCTTCCCCTTGATTTTCTAAATTCATTTTTGTCCAACCTTGGATCAATGGAATAAATATTTAGGCCAGAACTTAAAAAGTGGCAGAGAGTGGGTGGGGTAATAGCAACATCAGAAGCTGGGGAACATGGGCTAAAATCTGATTGGAGACACCTACTTTATCTATTGGAGAGATAAAAATCCAAAATAACCATGGTTGCAATCTCTTTCTGGCTGGGATTTTCTATCACAAACTCTTCTTATATACGTATTTTTTTACAAGGAAGCTTCTCTTAAGAAACACACAACCCACCTAAGTGGGTTTTGTGACTTGGGATAAATGGGCAGAAGCTAAAAGCTTTCTAAAGACAACGGGAGGACTTCCCTGGTGGCGCAGTGGTTAAGAATCCGCCTGCCAACACAGCGTACACGGGTTCCAGCCCCGGTCTGGGAGGATCCCACATGCCATGGAGCAACTAAGCCCGTGTGCCACAACTACTAAGCCTGCACTCTAGAGCCCGTGAGCCCCAACTACTGAACCCACATGCTGCAACTACTGAAGCCCGTGTGCCTAGAGCCCATGCTCCACAACAAAAGAAGCCACTGCAACAAGAAGCCAGTGCACCACAACGAAGAGTAGCCCCCGCTCGCCACAACCAGAGAAAGCCCATGCGCAGCAACAAAGACCCAACGCAGCCAAAATAAATAAATAAATAAATTTATAAAAAAATAAAGACAATGGGAGGTATACCAAACAGTTGCTGTGAGTAACCGCTCCATCTCTAAAGAAACATTAGGCTGAACGATAACTTAGTATCACATCACCACTTTCAGAGATTAATGGGGCTTGGACAATAGTTTAAAACTTTAGGCTTCAACTGCATCTAAGTCTACTTCTTCAAAGGTGGCATCCTACCCCTCTATCAAGCTATAAGCAAACTTGAACTCTACTCACAATCAAGCGGTACTTAGGTTCACATCAAACTCTTTAAGGTCCTCATACACAACACATGATCCTCCTGCAGGGAATGACTCAGATCAGATGACAAGGCATGAAGTGGTCGTGAATCCTGAATCCGTATCATTTACAGGCAGCAACAATGCTGGGACCTAGAAGGTTTGGTATTCCTTGAATAAATTAAGCTCAAGTGGGAAAACATGAAGTTTTTGAACTGCTTTCCATTCTCTTGAGCCAAACAAAATATTGTCAGGCATTAGTGACACAACAAACAGATAAAAGTTCAAACTCTCTCAAATGTAATTTATTGTTTACCCAGTGGGGCAATGTCTACTTAGTCTTTGACCTAAACGAGATTCTTGTCTATTTAAGACCTTGACCTGATATTCTTTTGTATTTTGTATTTCTGAGGTTTATATTTTAAGGTGATTGGACGCTTTTATCCACTGAACCAACCAAAGCTAATCTTACATTTTAATCACTGGAAAAAAAGAACAGACTTGGACTCTATTTTGAAAGCAAGTTTCAACCAAAAAACACAGACACCTGTAATTTTTCTTACGTGAGGCACTTATTCTTTAGCCATTGTTAAGAATCTAAAAACCTGCTCTACTGCATTTGAGTTATTACATGAAATTACTTTGTATTGAAGTTGAAAAATAATTTTTAAAGAAAATTCAATACTGTAATTATGTACCTACCTCTTACCATGTAAAACTTGCATTGGCATTTTTCAGCATCCGAGACTAGTAAAACATTTATTTTTAAACAAAAGAACTTAATTGTTCTTTTAAAATTCTCATATAAATAATATGTTTAAAGTTTAAAAGCAAATCAACATCTGTAATACTGATGCATGAGGGAATATAATATATCACATTGTATTTGGGTAACTGTGCTTTATCTTCATATATTTTTAAAACTCCTTAATTATGTTGAAAAAACCCCAAGACCATTGCTATTTGATAAACATATTTATTAACATTTTAGATTTTTCATACATACTTTAATATGTATGTATTAAAATATTTTTAAAATGACTATGATCTGATGGTAGTAGAGACTGATTGCTTACTTGAAAAAATTATTTTATACATGTCAAAATGCATTATCCTCAACTATTTAATTGGTTTGTAAAATGCCTGAAGTATGTAAAAAAAATAAAGATGTAATTTTTCATACCTTACAGACTTATAAAGAGTTGCTAGCTGGCACAAAGACAATTAATTTATTTTACAATGAAAATTTACTTTGATAGTTTGAAGGCTAGCACTATGTAGGACATTTCCCAGAAGACCAGAGATGCTTCAGATAAAAAGAAATGTATAAAACACAACTATCAGAAATGTTTTTTTAAAAAGAATATACTATAAAATAAGACAATCATTTTTTAAGAAAAGACTTTTCATATCGATTCCTTCTATTCAAACAGACTGACATGACTCAGGTATTTTTAAGTGTTTTAGAAACACTTCCTCAAAAATTTCCAAGACAGCAGCCTTCAGATGTTCCCTCAATCCCAGTGTGCTCTGATGAAGCAAATCTTATGAGAACTTACCAACAACCACAAGTTTTTTTGGGGCATGGACCATATCTTACTCTTTGTCTTCCCCCCAGTGCTTAGAAGTAGGCTCTCCTCGACAAACGTTCACTGAACTCCATTGCTGAAATTGTAACAGCAAAAATATCAACACAACTCATCAATAAATAAACAGTCCTTTGGAGGATTGTGGGAAATCAAAACACTTTCAGTTTATACAAGTATTCATAAAACACATGAAAATGTTCTAGTTTATCCTAAATGTCCCAGCCCTTATGAGTACTACACGAAGAAGCAATTAAAAGGGAAAATCTTCCTGAGTAGTTCATAAACTATGGGTAGTTTTTAAAACTGAATAGCAGTCTGAGAATTTTAAGAGGCAAGCTAAATATTAGCTATACTCAGTCTAATATAATTGTTCAGCATAATTGTTTTATACAGGCCCCATATTCAGTCAGGCCTGCTTTTAAAATTAAGTCACAAAAGAGAAAACATTTTCAATCTGTAATTAAATTTAAACCATTAATTTGAATTATACCTTTAAAGTCTATTAATTTAACAAGGATAGCCAAACGTTGCTATTTGAGGAAAAGGCCTTTCGTTCAGCCTGTGAACAGTGAAAGTTAAAAAAAAAAAAAAAAAAAAAGGCATGTAATAAAAGCATTTTCCATAAAAACAAAGATACCTCAAGCAGGTCCACCTATATCTCTAGTTTAGGTCAGAAACTAATTCAATATTTAAAAAATTATATTATTTTAAACTGTACATGAACTCAGCTTGGCCTGTTTTTTTCCAGATGAGTCAGGTTTTAGTGTACTTGAAGGAAATTAAGCATATTGAGAAGACAATGGCTTCAAAGAACATACAATCTAGTGGAGGAATAACACACAATCACTGAATCCAAGTGACAGTAAAGTGTCATCATTCAAATTAATTCTGGGAGAAAAACTTAGTTGCCCCCTTCCTCAAAATCAAGACACAAAATTTTGAAAAAGTCCTATTCATGTGTCAACCTCCTAAAAATAAATATTCATCTTTTAAATATAAAGAGCTATATATAACCCTTTTTATCTAGAAGTGACACTGTTCTCCTGTAATTGAGTGCTTCCCCATTTATCTTCCAAAATCTTTGGAGACTTAATCTAAAATATGAGGACTAATCAATAATGATAATTTAAGTATAAATGTTTATGAAAATTTAGCACATTCCAAACATGCCATTGAAGTATGAGGATAAAGAAAGAACTTAGTTCCAAAAGGAAAAACTACCATTACAAATGAAGTAGTCTCCCAAATTCAAATGGCAGAGTGAAGATTAGCTACAATTGTTCCTCTGGACAGATTTTTTGACTCAGCATTTATTTATGTTATTTATTTACACTTTTCAGTGTAATATGGCTCAGTTAATTCATTGATATATAAAAAGGGATTTAAAAAGTCTGAATTATATTAAATAACTTAAAGTAAAATAATGTAAAATGTCAAGGTGAGATCTGGGGAAAAAAAAGACATACTTCTAGATAGACTCTGGAGCATCTCAACCTCTTTTCTGACATGATAAATCCAGGACATATTTCAATGGGTAATCCCATATTTTGACCAAGTTTTTTAAATGTTGAAAGGAAAACAAAATCTTACAGAAACTCTGAAGGGACAGAGATCTTAGCGGTATTGTCAACATTACCTCCTCTGACTGGGTTGTGGCGGATAGCACTGGTACAGACTGTACCTCTCCCCTGCACATCAGCAGCAACTCGACATCTTGCTCTCTCATGCAGGATGCTTATCAGAACACAAGTGAATCGCCAACAACAGAATGCTAACCTGACATTTTCTCTAATTCGGTTTTAACAAGTAAATTCGTCACAAATACTTTGTATGAGTAACAATAAACTTGTGACAGTTCACAAGAGACAGGAGAATATCAGTGTGTCAGGACACCAGTTAACAATCACTGTTCTAGAATTTTAGCGAGGCTTTAGAAAATAAAACTACATTCCTTAGAGTGCAGGATTTATATAAGGAATTTGAAGCTTGCAGTTGAGAAATGTATTAAATTGATAATTAGGAAACTAATTCTGTTTTTATAAACCAGAGGTCTTGGACATATCCAATTCTCAGCGTGAAGCCTTTGTTGATCCCTCTTCTGTTTGTAAAGTACATACCAACCATGCCTGTTTGAGGTTATAAATAATCAGAGTGTCATGGAGGATCATGTTCTAAAAGCTAATGTGAAGGGTTAGAAGAGCAGCTTGCATAGAGGACAGCCTTAAGGCAGCAGGGTAGCTGTATCCCAGAACAAAGTAAATGCTAAAAGAAAGCAAACTTCGAAAGAGCCAGAACCCTCAATGAGGAGAAACCACTGATGCATTATAATGGTCAACACAGAGCACTGCTGTCTAAATCCCTTTCTTAATGTTTTCAATTCAGAGGCTTCAAGTTTTCTTCTAGGAGAAGATCTGATTATATGATGTAGTCAAAGAGAAAGTTTTTATTTTACTGTTACGTAGGATGGGCTGGCAAACTTTATCTTACAAAGGGCCAGATTGTAAATATTTTAGGTTTCGCAGGTCAAACGATCTGGTCTCTGATGCTTTATTTTTCTCTACAACCCTTTAAAAATGTACAGACCATTTCCAGAATGCTAGCCATACAGAATCAGGCTGCTTGCCAAATCAGGCCGCAGTCTGCAGACCTTTGATGCAGAAGAAAAGCAATTCTCAACTACTAACTCTCCATTCAAATTCCCTTCTCCTTGTTTCAACTTTAAATAATTTCAGATAGAATAGGAATTAGAGGTTTAAAGGACTGTAAGGATGAGGGATCTAATCTAACTTTCCAAACGAGGAGCTGAAGGCACAGAGCACCCAAGTGACTTGCTTACAGCAGAGGCCAAATGCTCACTTTTCCCTCCTTCCCCTTCCATTTCTGGAATGCTTACACTCAAACTTGAGGACTCCCTTTAAAATAAAGTCTACTGGACCTTTACTATATTCACAGAGTAAAATATTTGTTTTACCGGATACTTGTTTCACATTCTTTTATCATGTTCAAGAAAGTCACACCAGGAAAAACTTACAATACTTTTTAGTTTATATTGAGCTAGCATGGGGCTTAAGGAGGCTTAGAATTCTGTCCCCTAAACTTAATAAACTACTGAGTTTACTCAAGCTGGACAGGCTAGCTTCTGAGAAGAAACCTGAATAGGGCTGCTAGGTGGAGGGGATCAGTTATATGGCATTAACATTCAAGATAAGCAGACATCACTCCTCTAATTAAATTCCTCTGGAACACCATGGGGCTACCAAGCAAACACCTTGGTAGATAGGAAGATAGGAAGAGTCTAATCCTATCCATTTACCATTTTTTCTATTACTGAAATATGGAATGAGGAATAGCACTTTAATGCCACCTCTCAGAGTAAATTATATATAAAAAAGAACATTTTCATTTTCCTTCAAATGGTAAAACTAAAGCTTATTCTTTGTACCTGAGTTTCTAGTTGTTTCCCCACAGCATTTCTGATAAAAAGCATACTTTTATTGTCAATGAAGAAATTCTCTAAACCAAAACAGATATAGTCAGATATTCCAAATGAACCTTCCCTAAATTTAGAACTTGAATTTTAAAGCAATTTTATAGAACAATGTTACCACCCTATATCAAAAAAAATCTTTCATGTGGCAATTCTGGATATAAGGCTTGAAATCTCTTGGATCTTTCAAAATACACTCACACAACATATGGATTTATAAAATGTTATCACTGATGAACCATGTATCATCCAGGTTGTTTATGAAATGCCATTACATACCAGCCCTGAAATGTCACAATTCCATCATATACAGATTTGTGAAATTTTCACTCTAGATATGAGGTAATGTGTTTTCTCCACATCGTGTCCTCACTTTTCAGGTAAGGGGAATATGACTCCCTTAAGACTGAAAAACAAGCCATGCCCTCCTCCCTCATTAAAAAAGATTAAAGAAGAAAATCATCACTTCTTCATGATCCGTGAGTGGCTCCTAAATCTTCCTTTTATTCTACTGTATTTAAAAACTCTTCTTCTTGAAGTTTCAATTTAAAGTCCTCTCTGATTCTTTCTAGCAGCTCTGGTTTAAAAATAACATCCAAGGCAGTCATTGCCAGAGCTTTGGCCGTTCGCAAAGTGTAGAACTGAGCTTCTTGTGATCCTAAAAGGTAGATAAAATGAATAAAGATAACCTCATATGTATTACAATTACTTTATTAGTTTTCTGGTTAGCTCTCAATATCTAAATTGCCTCTCCAACTGCCCACCACAATATAGTATTTCCTGAGGTGTTGTTAGGTAAAGAAGTAATAACAGGCTAACCTAAACAGTTAGAAAGGCAACTACTACTACGAAAAGAGTATATGCCAAAACATTCACTTGTAATAACACTTACCTGCAGCTTCAGTATATTGTTCTGTATGATTCAAGGCATTAGAGCCAATGTAAAAATATGGATGAATCCCAGGAACCACAAAAGTAACATTTCCAAAATCAGTAGATCCTTGGAAAGGTAAGACAAACCATGAATTTCTAATTGCTAGTCCAATGGACGCTAAAGCACACTTACCTTAATCTCTATAGCACCTGACATGATTTACTGCTCCTTCCTTTCTAGAAACTCTCTACTCTTTTGGTTTCCATGACTCCACTCTCCTGACTGTCTGGCTTCCTCTGTCTCCCTCTCTAGTCACTTTCCTTCACCTGTCACCTGAGTACTGGTGATCCCTAGGGTTTCGTCTCTGGGCTACTCCTTCTCCTGTGTACTTGGGCAACCTCATCCACATTGAAACCTATGTTTTCAATCACCTCTCATGTATTGACAACCCCTGAGTCTCCTCCCAAACAACTTTTGGAACAGGCTACTGGACAGCTTTCCTTAGAAGTCCTGTGAACACCTCAAATTTAACAAACTAATAATTAATACCAACCTACCATACTCCAGCCTGCTCTTTCTCTTGAACTCTTATCTCACTGAATGACATCAACACCCTGTTTTTATCTCCAAGTCCCTCTGAGTCTATTTCATCAACATTTATTATTATATTTTAAGAGAGGCTTTTCTAACATGCAAACATAATAATGCTCTTAAAAGGAAAAAAACCTAAAATAACCTGATATGCTTATGATTATTTAAATTCTAATAACTGTTTGTTACTCCTCAGAAACTGAAAATGCCCCCATATAACTAAGTCCTTAGTAACCTGCTTACTGATGACTGGAGATGAATTAAAATTCTATTTCCCCTTTAAGTAGCTTACTTAAAAATTAGAACTAAGCAAATTTAAACACTAGGAATATTTAGAATATAAAGCAAAGGGTATGTTGGCTATTTCTAAAAACAAATCTGTTCACTTAACATTCTACATTCACTGAGGAGTGCATTAGTGTCTTTCCCCTACCCATTAAGTTTGTGAAAAAACTCATTAAAAATCACGAGCAATACCTCCCCCAACCCCGAAAGCTGTTAAACAAAACCATTTAACCATGGATGGTACTTCCCTTCCTCAAATAGCATATAATATATGTTTGAAAGAACTTAATCACCTGAAGGGCCATTCAACATTGCATCTTCTGAAATGAAGTCTATTCCCAGCTTTTTTCCATTTTCAATATAAGCTTTCCACAGGCTCTTATTGGGAAGAACATTGTAATAATCATGTGCTCCACCTTTAATTTCTACCTAAGAAAAAAATTATAAAACAAATTTTGAATTAAGAAACTCAAATTCACTATCTAATTTTCAAACTAGCAATAGTTCTCTAACAGAAAGAGGTTTAAGAGGAGGCACCTCCCCTTCAGGATATAAACTCTCTCAAATCTTTTACCTTAAAAAAGTATGTTTTTCTATAACGGGAGTTCCTAGGACCCTCTCTTCTTTACATTACATATGCACCAAAGCACACGAGGTCACCTAGTCAGTGAGTCTCAACTTCAGTCCCTAAACAGGGTGTGGGAGAGGCCAGGAGTCTCCATTTTAGCCAGCACCCCCAAGTAATTTTGATGCATGTGGTCCCCAAATCACATGCTTAAGAAATACTGCCGTAGGCTATAGCCTCTAAAAGAAAGAAATCAAGATTTACCAATTTCCAATATACAAACTGACACTGACACCACTGCCTGGTCTGAAAGGCATAACATATCCTGAGCAAGACAGAAGATTCACAATGCGGAAAGAAGGTTGACTATGGTCCTCATTTATTAATTTCAGTGCATGAAGATACAGAAGCAGTTTATATGTGCCCAGTTAAGAGGATTTACAGATTTAGATTTGACTAAATCAAAAATGGGCAATACTCCCACAAACCACAGATAATCCCAATAGCATTAGCAAAAACCAATTATAAAATGGCAGAGATAATATTCTACTTTTAGCAACATCTAAGTTAGAAACAATGACAACCTAAGTAGATACAAGTCAGCCAAAACATAAAAAATTATTAAAAGACTATTTAAAATATAGGAGAAGAGGAGATAAGCAATCTATCTGATAAGATGTTTAAGGTAACAATCATAAAGATGCTCAAAAAACTCAGAAGAATGGATGAACAGAGTGAGGAGTCAGAAGTTTTTAACAAAGAGTTAGAAAACATAAAAAAGATTCAGAGCTAAAGAATACAATAACTGAAATAAGAAATACACTAGAAGGAATCAATAGTAGATTAGACGATACAGACGAATGGACCAGCAAACTGGAAGACAGAGTAGTGAAAATCACTCAAGCTGAAGAGAAAAAAGAAAAATGAATTTTTAAAAATGAAGACAGTTTAAGAGTCCTCTGGGACAACATCAAGAGTACTAACATTCATATTATCAGGGTCCCAGAAGGAGAAGAGAGAGAAAAAGGAGCAGAGAACATATTTGAAGACATAATAACTGAAAACATCCCTAACCTGGGAAAGGAAACAGATATCTAGTCCAGAAAACACAGAGAATCCCAAATAGGATCAACCCAAAGAGGATCATGCCGTCCTTAAATGGCAAAAATTAAAGATAAAGAGAGAGGGGCTTCCCTGGTGGCAGTGGTTATGAATCCACCTGCCAAGGCAGGGGACATGGGTTCGAACCCTGGTCTGGGAAGATCCCACATGCCGCAGAACAACTAAGCCCGTGCGCCACAACTACTGAGCCTGCGCTCTAGAGCCTGCGAGCCACAACTACTGAGCCTTTGCACCACAACTACTGAAGCCCACATGCCTAGAGCCAGTGCTCTGCAACAAGAGAAGCCACCGCAATGAGAAGCCTGCGCACCTCAACAAAAAGTAGCCCCCGCTCGCTACAACTAGAGAAAGCCCGTGCATAGCAACGAAGACCCAACACAGCCAAAAATAAATAAATAAAATAAATAAATTTTTTTAAAATTTAAAAGATGAAGAGAGAATATAGAAAGAAGAAAGCAACAAGTTCCGTACAAAGGAGTTCCCATAAGGCTATCAGCTGACTTTTCAGCAGAAGCTCTGCAGGCCAGAAGGGAATAGCACAATATATCAATCCTTAAAGTGATGGAAGGGAAAAAACCTACAACCAAGAATACTCTACCTGACAATGCTTTCATTCATTTGAAGGAGAGATCAAAAGTTTTACAGACAAGCAAAAGTTAAGAGTTCAGCATCACAAAACCAGTTTTACGAGAAACGTTAAAAGGACTTCTCGCCACACAACTAGAAATATGAAAATTACAAAAGGAAAAACCACACTGCTAAAGGTAAATACACAGTAAAGGTAGTATCAATAGATCAACCACTTATAAAGCTAGTAGGAAGGATACAGATATATATCTTATCTATAATAAGGAGTTTAGGGATACACAGAAGAAAAGGTGTAAAATATGATATCAAAAACAGTAAAGGTGAGGGGAAGGAATAAAAACACAGGGTTGTTAAAATGCATTCAAACTTAAGAGATCAGTAACTTAAAATAACCACAAATGTATATAGATTGCTATTTATAAACCTCATGGAAACCACAAACCAAAAGTCTATAATAGATACATATACAAAAAAAGAAAGAAGAATCCAAATATGGGGAATTCCCTGGTGGTCCAGTGGTTAGGACTCATTGCTTTCACTGCTGGGACCCAGGTTCAATCCCTGGTCAGGGAACTAAGATCCTGCAAGCCACATGGCGTGGCTGGAAAAAAAAAAAAAAAGGACATAGAGTGGTTGAATGGATACAAAAACAAGACCCATATATATGCTGCCTACAAGAGACTCATTTCAGATCTAAAGACATAGACAGATTGAAAGTGAAGGGATGGAAAAAGGCATTTCCATGCAAATGGAAATGAAAAGAAAGCCAGGATAGCAATACTGGCAATACAGGATAGCAATACTGAGCAATACTCAGACAAAACAGACTTTAAAACAAGACTGTAACAAGAGACAAAGAAGGACATTACATAATGATCAAGAGGTCAATCCAACAAGAAGATATAACATTTATAAATATACATGCACCCAACACATGGAACACCAAAATACATAAAGCAAATATTAGCTAACATATAGGGAGAAACTGACTGTAACATACTAACACCCTACTTACATCAAGGAATAGATCATCCAAACAGAAAACCAATAAGGAAACACTGGCCTTAGATGACACATTAAGGCCAGATGGACTTAACAGATATATATAGAACATTCCATCCAAAAGCAGCAGAATACACATTCTTTTCAAGGATACATACAACATTCTCCAGGACAGGTAACATGCTAGACCACATAACAAGTCTCAGTAAATTTAAGAAGACTGAAATCATATGAAGCATCTTTTCTGACCACGCATATGAGACTAGAAATCAACTACAAGAAAAAACTGCAAAAATCACAAATGTGTGGAAGCTAAACAATGCTCCTAAACAACCAATGGGTCACTAAATAAGTCAAAGAGGAAATAAAAATACCTGGAGACAAATGAAAATGGAAACACAACAATGCAAAATCCATGAGATGCAGCAAAAGCTGTTCTGAGAGAGAAGTTTATAGCAATACAAGCTTAGCTCAGGAAACAAGAAAAATCTCAAATAAACAATCTAAACTTACACCTAAAGGAACTAGAAAAGGACAAACAAAACCTGAAGTTAGTAGAAGGAAAGAAATCATAAAGATCAGAGCAGAAATAAACAAAATAGAGCCTAAAAAAACAACAGAAAATATAGAAACTAAGAGCTGGTTCTTTGAAAAGATAAATAAAATTGACAAATCTTTAGCCAGACTCATCAAGAAAAAAAGAGAGGGCCCAAATCACTAAAATTAGAAATGAAAAAGGAAAAGTTACAAATGACACCACAGAAAAACAAAAGGATCCCAAGAGATTACTATGAACAATTATATGCCAGTAAAGTGGACAACCTAGAAGAAATAATCAGATTCCTAAAAATGTACCATCTCCCAAGACTGAAACAGCAAGAAACAGAAAATATGAACAGTCCAATTACCAGTAATGAAATTCATGAAATGAATCACTAATAAAAAGAAACTTCTAATAAACAGAAGTCCAGGATCATGGGACTTCACAAGTGAATTCTACCAAACAATTTAGAAAAGAGTCAATACCTATACTCAAACTATTCCAAAAAGTTGCAGGGAAGGAACACTTCCAAACTCATTCTATAAAGCCAGTATCGCTTTGACACCAAAACAAGACAAAGATGTCACAAAAAATGAAATTACGGGACAGTATCACTGATAACATAGATGCAAAAATCCTCAGCAAAATATCAGCAAACTGAATTCAACAATACATTAAAAGGATTATATACTACGATCAAGTGCAATTTATCCCAAGGATGCAACAAGAATGGTTCAATATCCACAAATTAATCAATGTGATACACCACATTAATAAATTGAAGAATAAAAATCATATGATCATTTCAGTAGATGCAGAAAAAGCTTTTGACAAAATTCAACATCCCTTTATGATAAAAACTCTCAGGGACTTTCCTGGTGGTGCAGTGGTTAGGAATCCACCTGCCAATGCAGGGGACACGGGTTCAAGCCCTGGTCCGGGAAGATCCCACCTGCCGCGGAGCAACTAAGCCCATGTACCACAACTACCAAGCCTGTGCTCTAGATCCCGCGAGCCACAACTACTGAGCCCATGTGCCACAAATACTGAGCCTGCGTGCCTAGAGCCCGTGCTCCGTAATGACAGAAGCCACTGCAATGAGAAGCCCACACACCATGGCAAAGAGTGGCTCCCCGCTCACCGCAACTGGAGAAAGCCTGCACGCAGTAACAAAGAATCAACGCAGCCAAGAATAAAATAAATAAATTAAAACAAACAAACAAAAACCTCTCCACAAAGGAGGTGTAGAGGGAACATACCTCAATAACAAAAGTCAAACAGAAATATAGATCAATGAACAGGATAGAGAGCCCAGAGATAAACCCACGCACCTAATTATGGTCACCTAATCTATGAGAGAGGAAGCAAAAATATACAATGGAGAAAAGACAGTCTTTCAATAAATGGTGCTGGAAAACTGAACAGCTACATGTAAAAGAATAAATAAACTCAAAATGGATTAAAGACCTAAATGTAAGGCCAGACACTCTTAGAGGAAAACACAGGCAGAACACCTTTGACATAAATTGCAGCAAAGTCTTTTTTGACCTAACTCCTACAGTAACGAAAATAAAACCAAAAATAAACAAATGGGACCTAATTAAACTTAAAAGCTTTTGCAAAGCAAAGGAAACCATAAACAAAACGAAAAGACAACACTCAGACTAGGAGAAAATATTTGCAAATGAAACAACCGACAAGAGATTAATCTCCAAAATATACAAACAGTTCATGCAGTTCAATATCAAAAAAAAAATCAAAACATGGGTGGAAGACCTAAATAGACATTTCTCCAAAGAAGACATATAGATGGCCAACAAATACATGAAAACATGCTCAACATCACTAATTATTAGAGAAATGCATATCAAAACTACAATGAGGTATCACCTCACACCAGTCAGAATGGCCATCATCAAAAAATCCACAAACAATAAATGCTGGAAAGGGTGTGGAGAGAAGGGAACCCTCCTACACTGTTGGTGGGAATGTAAACTGGTACAGCCACTGTGGAGAACAGTATGGAGGTCCCTCAAAATACTAAAAACAGAACTACCATATGACCCAGTAACCCCACTCCTGGGCATATACCTAGAGAAAACTGTAACTCAAAAATACACCTGCACCCCAATGTTCACTGAAGCACAATTTACAGCAGCCAGGATGTGGAAGCCACCTAAATGTCCATCAACAGAGGAACAGATAAAGATGTGGCACATATATAAAATGGAATATTACTCAGCCATAAAAAGAAATGAAATTGTGCCATTTGCAGAGACATAGATGGACCTAGAGACTGTCATACAGAGTGAAGTAAGTCAGAAAGAGAAAAACAAATATTATGTAATATTGCTTATATTAGAAAAATGATACAGATGAAATTATTTGCCAAGCAGAAATAGAGACACACAAGTAGAGAACAAATGTATGGATACCAAGGGGGGAAGGGGTGGGTGGGATGAACTGGGAGATTGGGATTGACTTACATACACTACTATATATAAAATAGATAACTAATGAGAACCTACTGTATAGCACAAGGAACTCTACTCAACGCTCTGTCGTGACCTAAATGGGAAGGAACTCTAAAAAAGAGGGGATATATGTATACGTATAACTGATTCACTTTGCTGTACAGCAGAAACTAACATAACATTGTAAAGCAACTATACTCCAATAAAAATTAATAATTAAAAAAAAGTCATATACGACAAGCCCACAACCAACATCTTAATTAACAGTAAAAAGCTGAAAGCATTTCCTCTAAGATCAGGAACAAGACAGGGATGCCCGCTCTGCCCACTTCTATTCAACTTAGTATTGGAAGTCCTAGCCACAGCAATCAGATAAAAAATAGAAATAAAAGGCATCCAAATTGGAAAGGAAGAAGTAAAACTGTCAACTGTGTGCAGATGACATGATGCTATACATAGAAAACCCTAAAGATACCACCAAAAAACTACTAGAGCTCATCAGTGAATATCGTAAAGTTGCAGGATACAAAATTAATATAGAGAAATCTGTTGCATTTCTATACACTAGCAATGAACTATCAGAAAGAGAAATTAAGAAAACAATCCCATTCATGATCTCATCAAAAAGAATAAGATATCTAGGAATAAATCTAACTAATGAAGTAAAAGACCTGTACTTGGAAAACTATAAGACACTGATGAAAGCAAATGAAGATGAGACAAACAGATGAAAAGATATACCATGTTCAAGGTTTGGAAGAATTAATATTGTTAAAATGACCATACTACCCAAGGAAATCTACAGATTCACTGCAATCCCTATAAAAATACCAATGGCATTTTTCACAGAACTAGAACAAATAATTCTAAAACCTGTAAAGAAACACAAAAGACCCTGAATAGCCAAAACAATCTTAAGAAAGAAAAACAAAAGGAGGTATCATGCTCCCTGATTTCAAACTATACTACAAAGCTATGGTAATCAAAACAGTATGGTACTGGCAGAAAAACAGATACATAGAGCAATGGAACAGAACAGACAGCCCAGAAATAAACCCATGCACCTTTGCTCAATTAATCTACAAAAAAGGAAGCAAGAATATACAATGAAAAAAAGACAGTCTTTCCATAAGTGGCGTTTGGAAAACTGAACAGCCACATGCAAAAGAGTTAAACTGGACTACTTTCTCACACCATATACAAAAATAAACTCAAAGTGGATTAAAGATTTAAATGTAAGACCCCAAACCATAAAACTCCTAGAAGAAAACATAGGCAGTTTGCTCTTTGACATCAGCCTTAGCAATTTTTTTTTTTTGGATATGTCTCTTCAGGCAAGGGGAAAAAAAAGTAAAAATAAATGAATGGGACTACATCAAACTAAAAGTCTTTTGAACAGTGAAGGTTACCATCAATAAAATAAGAAGGCCACAACTGAATGGGAGAAGATGTTTGCAAACAATAGATCCAACAAGGGGTTAATATCCAATATATACAAAGAACTCATACAACTCAATAGCAGAAAACCAAACAGCTTCATTAAAAAATGGGCAGAGAACCTGAATAGACATTTTTCTACAGAAGACATACAGACAGGAACAGGCACATGAAAAGATGCTCGACATCACTAATCATTAGGGTAATGCAAGTCAAAACCATAATGAAATAGCACCTCACATCTGTCAGAATGGCTATTATCAAAAAAGACAACAAATATGTGTTGGTGAGGATGTGGAGAGAAGGGAACCCTTGTGCACCACTGGTGGGAATCTACATTGGTACAACCACTATGGAAAACAGTATGGAGATTCTTCAAAAAATTAAAAATAGAACTACCATACTCTCCAGCAATTCCACTTCTGGGTGTGTGAAGAAAATAAAAACGCTAATTCAAAAAGATATATGCACCCCTATGTTCACTACAGCGTTATCTACAATAGCCAAGATATGGAAGCAGTCTACGTGTCCATCAACAGATGGAACGTAAAAACAATAGCTAAAGGTATACATATACACAATGGAATATTAATCAGCTGTATTAATCAGCTGTATAAAAAGAATGAAACATTGCCATTTGCAACAACATGGATGGACCTAGAGGGTATTATGTTAAGTGAAATAAGTCAGACAAAGAAAGACAAATACTGTATGATTTCACTTACATGTGGAATCTAAAAAACAAAACAAATGGACAACTATAACTAAAAAGAAACAGGGTCATAAGGAGAACAAACAGGTTGTTGCCAGAGGGAAGGGGGTTTGGGAGAAAAGAGTAGTAGGTGAGGGAGATTACAAACATTCAGTACAAAATAAATGAGTCACAGGTATGAAATGTACAGTGTGGGGAATACAGTCAATAATTCTGTAATATCTTTGTATGGTGACAGATGACAACTAGACTTATCATGGTGGTCATTTTGAAATGAATAGAACTATGAAATCATTATGTTGTATACCAGGAGCTAACATAGTGTTGTAGGTCAATTATACTTCAAAAACAAGCAAGCTCACAGAAAAATAGATCAGATTTACGGCTTCCAGAGTCGGGTGCTGGCGGGAGGGGGAATTAGGCAAAAGTAGGCAACAGGTACAAGCTGCCAGTTATACGGTAAGTAAGTACAACATGATAAAGATAATTAACACTGCTGTACATTATCCATGAAAGTTAGGGTAAGTTCTAAGAGTTCTCATCATAAAGGAAAAAAATTTCTTTTCCATTTCTTTAATGTTGTACCTATGTGACAAGATGGATGTTCACTAAACTTATTGTGATAATCTATTTCATGATGTATGTAAGTCAGATCATTATGTTGTATACCTTAAACCTATACAGTGCTGTATGTCAATTTTATCTCAGTAAAACTGAGGAAAAAAAGACTTAAATATAGACTCAAATCTAATAACAATGAACCTTATTATAAGGCAATATTATACCTTGGGATATTAGCTAGTGATAATAGTTCATGTTTTATGTTATAAATATTTTAAATATCTATAATTATGAATAAATAAGGGATGAATGCTTAAATTTTTACTCTTTGGCCACTTAACATATACTGTCTTAGAATCACTCTTACTATCTGAATAAATCATATATCTCTAGTCTACTGAGGGCAGAAAAAAATAAGGTATGAGGTGTTGGCCCTAACTCTTCACAAACACTATGCCATTTAATTCTCATAAGAACCCTAAGATAGATTACATCATTATCTCCATTTTTCAAGGAAAAATGGAGGCCCAGAGATACTAAATAACATTTCCAAAAGTTACAGAATCAGTGAGGCTGAGAGGCACAAATCCAGATCTTCTCTCTCTCCAACCAGACTACAGGCTTGCCCCAGGGCAAGATTTATGCAATTCTGGAGCTTCTCATCCCACTGTATGCCCTATATGATTAGTACATAAATGTTGCCGACTTTATGAGTCAAATAAACAAAACCTCTTGACTACTGTGTCTATTTTAACTTTCATTCCAGCAAGCCATAAGTATTTATATCACTATTACACACACCTGTGACTTCACCAAAAATAGGTTTGGCTGATTTTGCCATAAAGTTCCCTTTACAGGAACTATATACAGCATTTCCAAAAGCATAACTGCCAATAAGGAAAAATATAACTTGCAAAAAGGCAGGGAGTCTAGCTCAGCAATATCAGTTATTCTAAGTCCTGTGTAATAAGACGACTGCAGTCTTCCCTATGCAGACACTGAGTAAAATAAATAAGAATGAAAGATTTTCACATCAACTATTCAGTCAACTGGTTTTGCATATTCAAGGCACTGATTGCCAAATAAAAGGGAGACAAATTAGGTTCTAAATGTAACTTAATATAAACAACCCCAGCCCACATATATACTTCTGATTATAACTTAGATTAACTCTTAAAAGTTCTTACTGTGCACCCAGTAGCCAAAGCTGCAGCTCTGAAGCAATCTTCTGCCTTTTTGGTCAAAACTGGAAGTTCTTTCATTGAGGGTGCACGGAAGTAATAGATTAGTTCAGAATAAGAGGGAATGATATTGGGTTTTACACCACCATTTTTTATTATACCTATAAAAAGAACCAAATTACTGGAATTGAGCTTGGAGCTTGGAGATCATTTCTTTAAGCTTAAATACACCCATAAAGTTTTTCAGCCAATATATACATAAAGAAAAATAATTTAAACTTATTAGCGTCACATATATGCCAACCAAAGATTTTGATGTTATACAACAAGTTTCTATGCACAGTGTGACACTTTCTCGCTAATAGGAAAAAAGTAACTGTCTATATGTACTTTAGTCTGAGGAATTTATACAATGTTAAGAAATTATGATTCCTGACTATAAAGAAACTGCTACAAATTTTTACAACTATCTTATGCCTTCTGGGAGAGACTTTTATTTCAGTGCGTTTTATTACAGTTGTACATTATGATAAACTTTTGACATAAGGAAAAAAACCAATGGTATGAGCCTCTGTAATTACCCTCATACCTCAGGAATCCCATTTTAAATAGCATTTGGCTCTGGGAGAATAATTTTCATGCCAACAAGAAACAAATGTAAGTCAAAGATGACAAAATATACTACCACTGTCAAAACAAATGCATTTATTTGGAACTAGACTGAGAAGGAAGATGTATCCATTCAAAATAATAATGAAAATAAGTATGCAAAACCTATTTTATATGACCTGTTTTAAAAAATATATTTTTTACATATTCCTGTTTATTCTTTTTAAAGAAACTAACGTAGAAAATTGGTAAAAGTGCAGTTACAAACTAATTTCAGACTATAGCAAAATCAGGCAAAGAACAGATCTTAAAGTATAATAATTTCTTAAATCATAAGGAAATAAACTAAAAAATAAATCTGTACCTTCAAGACAATACTTTATTACTGCATATATATTAAGGTGATACACATAATTTAAAAAGATGTTACTTAGGATTAACAGCACTTGAGTACATAAAACCAGTAACCACCACTTTTTTTTTTAAATGAGAAAATGATGAAATTTTGTTATTAAGAGACAGTGAAGATAACTGAAAAAATCAAGTTCTAACTTTCAAATACCCACAGAATATTAAGAGACAGTGAAGATAACTGAAAAATCAAGTTCTAACTTTCAAAAATCCACAGAAAGAACATAGATCCTTACATAAAAACATTATTTCTAATACTCAAAATGACCATTCTATTTATGTACAAATAATCTTAACTATCTTCTTGCCCACATATAAATGAACATCTAGTATCCTGTCCCAGGAATTTCTGAAAATGTTAAAAAATTTTGGAATTTTCATAAAATACGTAAAATGTTCCCAAATGTTTTTTTAATCAAATACTAAGGAATTATATTGCACTAAAATATATTAAGTGCCATCTATTACCCAAAGTATTTGACATTCGTACCATGAACTCTCCAGGTAGGTTTCATTTGTTGTCTTAACACAGACAGATTGTTGTAGGCGAGGACAGCAGCATCTAATGCATTTAGTCCTTCCCAGGGATAAGCAGCAGCATGAGATGCTTTTCCATAGTACTTCACAGTCACACTAGGAAATAAAACATCATTCGGAATTACTTTTTTCAGTATCACCAAAGTAAGAAAATCCAAGTAACTAGAACTACCCAACTATTATTCAAAATTGATTCACACTACTGAATTAATTTGTAGCAATAATGTAGCAATTTACATACCTTAGTTCTAGTTTATTATTATGTAATACAGTGACTAACACAAAGAAGGCATTCCAAAAAAACAGAAAAAAAGAATTTTGCTCAGTCGAGCTCCTGTACAAATTAAATCTGTACACAATTCAATTTAAACGAACAATGCAATACTGTATTAAGTGCTGGAATTACAGAAGAGATGGCTCCCGTCTCCTTCTACACTGTACTGTGATAGTTCTATATCAAAGGTCTACAAAAGCTCAAATAATTCTTCCTGTCTTAAAGGTGGGGAAAGGTCAAGGAAAGACAGAAAGAAGGTGACATTTGAAATGGGTTAAGACAACCTCTAAAAATCAGATTATATTCACAGTATTATAAAATATTCTAGCGTTAAGTCAGTTGTTCCTGACCAATATTTTATTAATGGTCCAGAATACCTGTATCACTAATACCTTAGAAGTTTTTTAAAAAGTAATTAATTAATTTTATTTCTGTCTGGGTTGGGTCTTCGTTGCTGCACGCGTGCTTCTCTAGTTGCGGTGAGCGGGGGCTACTCTTTGTTGCGGTGCACGGGCTTCTCATTGTGGTGGTTTCTCTTGTTGCGGAGCATGGGCTCTAGGCGTGCGGGCTTCAGTAGTTGTGGCACTCAGGTTCAGTAGTTGTGGCTCATGGGCTCTAGAGTGCAGGCTCAGTAGTTGTGGCACACGGGCTTAGTTGCTCCGTGGCATGTGGGATCTTCCCAGACCAGGGCTCGAACCCATGTCCCCTGCACTGGCAGGAGGATTCTTAACCACTGCGCCACCAGGGACGTCTCCCTTAAAATTTTATAAATTGTTTTTCCACTTCCCAATAGTTCTCATACCAGTCTACTCAGATACAATAAAAAACAATAAGGTTTAGAGAAAGGATTGTATATTAAATAGTTATTTATAAAGATGACTTGCCTCCATTTGTTTTTTTAACTCTTTGAACACATGACTCATGGCCTTGTCTGATAACTCCAAAAGAAAAAAAATTAATAATGGTGACTTGTTTGGATAACACTTTTTAAGCCTGATTAATAGTACCCACATTTAAATTATTAAAAAGTCACTCTAGGGCTTCCCTGGTGGCGCAGTGGTTGAGAGTCCGCCTGCCGATGTAGGGGGACACAGGTTCGTGCCCCGGTCCGGGTAGATCCCACGTGCCATGGAGCGGCTAGGCCCGTGAGCCATGGAGGAGGCTCATAGCATTTCTTTACTGATTCCAAACATTCTATTTAAAAAACAAAATCCAAATATATATTTTAAATTTTAGGATACTTGTTATTTCCTCGATCTGTATCTTATCACCATCACTCAGAAACTGGAATTTTAACAAAACTGGTGATAAATATTATAAAATGGAAAAAGATGCCCTTTATGAAAATGGCTCTAGCACCATTTCTTCTAGGGTTCAAATCTATGTACAATTAAAGCACAATAAACTACAGGAAAAGAAATGTTAATGCCTGTTTTATATCAGCATTAGTATTTTAGGCTTAAAAAGCACATTTAAGGGCTTCCCTGGTGGTGCAGTGGTTGAGAATCAGCCTGCCAATGCAGGGGACACAGGTTCGAGCCCTGGTCTGGGAAGATCCCACACACCGCGGAGCAACTGGGCCCGTGAGCCACAACTGCGGAGCCTGCGCATCTGGACCCTGTGCTCCACAACAAGAGAGGCTGCGATAGTGAGAGGCCTGCGATGAAGAGGGGCCCCTGCTCGCCACAACTAGAGAAAGCCCTCGCACAGAAACGAAGACCCAACACAGCCAAAAATAAATAAATAAATTTATTTTTTAAAAAAAGAACATTTAAAAAAAACTGATATGGAATGATATTCAAGACACATTGTTTAATTTTAAAAAGCAAGAGCCAGATCAACAATATACTTAGCAGACTATTTCAGAGGGGGGAAAATCCTCCTTTAAGATTTAATTTATACATGTACCTATTTTATGTCTATAAATATACCCCCAAAGTCCTGGGAGAACATATATCTCTAGAAAAGGGACTGGATGTGAAAAAAGGTGATTAATAGGGACATAGTGCTTTATCTTATTTATTGTTACAGATTTTTAGCATGAATAGATTAGTAATTTTTTAAATTAAATTTTTGTTCTTGCTCTCCTTTCCATCTTAAAAGTTGGCAAATGAAAAATCTAAGAAGCCAGATATTAAGAAAAGGCCTGAGGCCCAATGGACTGACTTCAGAATCAAGGCCAAGAAGCCTACCTAAACCTAAATCCTAGAAGGCTAATGGACTGGGAAGCCTGCCTGCAGCCACTGGTCCCTTCTAGCCAGAGGCATTGGCAGAGATTTCTAACCTCTAAGGTTTTCCAGAGGTGTACTACTGTACAGCATCCCTGAAACGGAAGTTGAAAGATTCTTCCTACTGTCACAATACCAATTCCTGGTGATAAGACCAAAAATACCAGAACAGTTAAAATAGTCACCCTCTGAAAACAAGGGATGCAGAGAAATGCAGGATAACTGAACACACAATCTAGAAGCACTGCTGGGGTGGTTCTGCGATTACTCCCAGGCTACTGCAGAGGAGAACATGGGGTTTTCCTCAAGCAGCTGAGCCATGGCTCCTTGGGACCAGACCCCTAACTGGACCATTAACTATTGTGGTTGAAATTTCTGATGTAAAAAATTTAAACCACTTAAATGATGCATGCTCCTAGGTACCAAAAAAAGTGAGCTTTTCAACATAGAGAAAGATAAAAAAGAAAAAAAAAGTTTCAGCACCAGACAAATCAGAAAAGGATATATTGGCAAATTCCAATCAAATCCACAGCTAGTCGGTTTCTGTATTTTTTCGTCAGGAACATAATTTATCCTTTTTGCAAAGAGCTCAAAATAAGTAAACTAGAGAAGTGTGTTTTCTTCCCAAGTCTAACAAAGCTGTCTCTTGCAGATCTATTCAGCTGCAAATGCAACTCCATATCAAAGGATGGACATTGTCCAGAAATCAGATTCCTCTCAATTCAAAATAGAACATACGTGTCAACATATTGTTTGCTATTCTTACGCTTTTTAGGCAGTATTTTAACAGTTCAATTATGAACACCATATTAAATCTCAATTAGAAGGGGCCTACCAAATGCCGTTCAATGGAAATCAAATATCACATCATTATCTTTCAATTTACTGTTTTTTTTCAATTTACTTTTTAAATGCAGAAGTGCGGAGTTTTAGCCTCCAGTTAAGTCACTAAAGTATTCTAATAGCCTGTTTTCCACTACGAAGTTTATTTCAACTTGATTACTCACTCATGTTCAGCCACATCAGGTAGATAAGCAGCATTCTCTTGAGATGGATGGGCCATAAAAACAACATCAAGATTTTTAAAAGCCCCTGCTTCGATTAAATCAATTTTGCCACCACCATCTTCTTCTGCAGGGGTTCCCAGAACAATTACCTAGAAAGAAATACCTGTGTCAGAGCAACAAAAAATCCTAGCAGGCAATATCAGTCAGGTTCCCTTGCATATGTATTCACAATCTAAATCAAACTATGAAGAGAGGTTTTGTTCTCTGACTCAAATAAGGCAGTGGGCATAAGTCTACGGTGCTAAATTCACCACAAACTTGCAATTGACATTATTATACCAACTTGGCTCAAAGTATGTACTAAAGCCTCTATAGGAAACTTTTCCCAATCTTATAACACAATTTTATAGAATTAATGTCAAAGATGAAAAGAGGTAAGTACTATATACTAAGTTCCTCAAAATTATTTAGGACTTACTTTTAAAGCTTATTTTTGACTGTCTTTTAGTGTATGTGTATATAATTATTCATAAGACTTTTACTGGTAAGGAACTTTCTAGTTACTTATTAGTTATCCTCACAACAACCCTGTGAGGTAGGTGAGTGATCTGTATCTTCATTTTAGGAAGGGTGGTTTTGAGGCATGGAGTGAAAGGTGTCTTGCCCCAGATCAGAGCAAGGCTTAAAGCAGAGCTGGGATTAGATACCCTGACCTTCAGGCCTGAACTCTGTTTCCTTACCAAACTACCTCTTTAGAAGGTCTTAACGCATTCATCCTTTATGAAAAGCATTGAATAAATCTTAACACCACAGTTAGAAACGGCCAACTATTACACAAACTTACTAATTCGATTCCACCAGCTCAACCAGGCAGATTTATTGGTCACCAAACACCTAATTAAACAAAAGAGAACTTTACAGAATAAACATTTTACTTTGATATTTAAACTTAACTTCTTCAAACAATTTTTAAAAGCAAAGAAAAATTATAAACAACTAATATACTTTCAAGGTCACGTATAAGAACACAATGAAACAAGTTGGAAAAGTTCTTGGCTTGCAAAGAGAATCAACATAAATTCCATTTTCAGATAAGACAGATAACCTTACTAAAACTGAGTATTACCATTCAAAATCAGAAGTGTGTGTATTTCCCAAAGTCTTGCTTTAGTCAGAAGTTATAAAGCACCCAAACTCTTAAATTGCTTTTTACTCTTAACCCTTGACTCATGAAATCTGACTTTTCAGGTTAAATCTTGTTGACTTCTCTGAACCTTTCACAAACCTGGTTAAAGCTAAATCTCTCCAGTGCTTCATGCAATGGCAAAGGACACCTCCTCCCCCAAACAAAACAAAAACCTAGCCAGACGAAAAACAAGGCCCAGAGGCAGAAAAGAGAAGGCAGCTAAAGAGAAAAAGCCACAAAAGATGGAACTGTAAGGATAAAAGAGAAAGGTTACTGACACTGGAAAAAATGGGCTAAAGAATATTAAAATATAACATTAGTCTTCCCCTTAACCTGAGCAGTGGTGATTCAATCTTAGCCCACAGAAAGAATATACCACCTGGAAAAACAGAGTAACACAAGGTTAAACTTGCCCTGTGGCTAACATAAACACTTCCCCGTTTAAAGGATCGAGCTATATCTTAAAATCGCGAAATAAACTTTAAGACGTAAGGATCATGTAGTTAATGTTCACTCTCTTCCCATTTTTTGTATACTTCTAGAGGTTTTGTAGTTCTAACGACTGAACATTTCCTATCCAAATTCCAATGATTCTAATCACAACAGCTCCTAGGACTGCCACAAACAAAGGATTTTTTGGAGGCTAACGAAGAGGGTCTGCAGGTTTCCCTATAATAACTACCTCCTCCCAGAGATTGCACAACCTTGTCAGCAAATTGCGATTGCCCCTGTTACCAAAAATAAGCCATCACGAAAACCAGGCTTGGTTCTAAGTTCTTTCCTAAGGGAGAGAGTTCACTCAATTGTTTACAACTACGCAGGAGAGAAAAAGCAAAAATCTGCAAAATGTCGCTAGGTCGGCAACTCATGAACTACTGACTTTGATCCAGGGGTTCTGCCTATTAGAAAAAGCCAGGACGTCGAGTGCTGTCCCCTACACCTGCCCCGGGGTGGGAAGGGACGGAGGCGCACGGGAACCGCCGGCTCCCGCCCTTCTCGGGCCGGTCCCGGCCTGGGCTGGCGATGGGAATCCCAAGCCCGGGCCCCACCTCACCTTCACGGGCAGAGGCGGCTCAGGGAGGCTCTCCAGGGCCCCCTTGACACCCAGCGCGGCCGCCGCCCCGACCTCGGCGATCAGGTTGTGGCCGCAGGCGTGCCCGATGCCAGGCAGCGCGTCGTACTCGCAGAGGAAGCCCAGGTGCAGCGGGCGCGGCGCCGCCCAGCCCCGCGGCGGCCCCCACTCGGCACGGAAGGCCGTGATCAGCTGGTAGTGCGGCTGCACCGCCCACGACGCGGCCGGGCGCTCGCTCTGGAAGAAGCGCGTCAGCACGTCGTGGGCATGATGCTCCTCGTAGGCCAGCTCGGGCTCGCTCCAGATCGCGCGGCTCAGGGCCCCCAGGCGCTCGGCCGCCTCGTCGATGCACTCCGCCGCGCGCAGCTTCAGCAGCTCCACCTCGAAGACGGCGGCGCAGGCGTCCCCCTCTACCGGCCTCTCCTCTCCGGGTCTCATCGTGCTCACAGCCGGTGACCGGTCAGCGCTCTTCTCGACCGCCCGCTACGTCGCTCCCTCCAGGCGGCCGACTGAGTCTGCGCACACGCCCGGCGTTCCCTGCGCCGGTTGTCTCCGCAGCTCCCGGGAGACCCGCCCCAGAGCCCCCGCGCCCCGCCTCCAGCGCCTCGCCGGAAACGTGCTCCGCCCCTTCTGCCGCCGGTCGCTGGGAGGAACCCGAGTCCTGGCGCTAATCGTCTCTCCTTCGTCCCCTTGGCTGTCCTGACAACTTATTTATGGTCTAAGGTCATTACTCCTTTTCGTTGTTGCTTATGTCCCAGAGCAGCAGAATAGAACGGTTTTATTGGTTAATAGGCCTCAGAGACAGACCAAGTGGAATATAGTCCCCTGAAAAACGGCACTCTCCTTTCTAGAATAGTAATACAAATTTTTTTTTTTTTTTTAGAATAGTAATACAAATTGATACAAGGGTTTTAGTTCCTAAAACTGGGTGTCGATATAAATGTTTTACAAAGAACACTGGTCTATAGACTACGTAGTTAAGTTTTCGGAACGCCCTCACTTTCTTCTCCCTGAGGTTACTGTGTTACATAAAAGCTGAAACTGCTGTATATGGCTTTCTTATTAGAATCAGAACTTACTAGTAACTCGAACAGCAGCTGGAATGTAAATGGTAAGCACTAGATATGTATTTGCTATTATAGTCTACTTGAGTAGAGTAGAATTAGAATTAAGTATTTAAAATGAGGTTTTTTAAAAAGCCCAAAACAGTTAATAAAAACATTTATGGTCATATATATTCATACTATTTTGTTGATTTGAATGTGTTTTGTTAAATAGTAACAGCTTTGAGAGAGAGCATGTTTACTATTTTCGTTTACAACTTTGATGCTGAACTCAAGTAACATGTGTGCAGTTGGTGTCCACATTATAACTCGGTTTTAAATTACCCAGTGAAGAAATTCAAGATGCCGTACTCTTTTCTCCAGAGTGAAGCACAAAGTCTGAAAAAATGTTGTTGATGATACAACTATTAATAGCACTGTAGAAATTTATATTCTAAGGTGTTCCACATAGTAAAAGCTTCCATCAACATTTCATACTCTATCACCTCCTTCCTTCATTTGTTACAATTTGGTTAAATGGGACACAATATATTCATATAATAAGACAAATGTATTTTTTCAAAATAAGTCTAAAGGAAGCTAACATACATGAAGACTATCTACTACTATTTTTAACTACTACACATATTAACAATATCAGAGTAAATGTCACATTCTAAATCAGAAAATACTGTCATTCTCAGGCAACACCCTAACTGAAACGCAGCTCTAAAGACAACAAATGTGGTATTAAATTCCCGACCCCCTTGTCTATGCTTAATAAACCTTACTAAGATACACTTCCACAAAAATCCCCTCTGCGACTATGAGATTCAGTATTATTGTGTTCAGATAGTTGGCTAAAAAATGGCCTTGTTTGAGCAAATTCAGTAGGTGACATTTGTAGAGCACTTACTCTGTGGCAGGAGCTTAACATGTGCTAAGTGCTTTACGAGTATTAACTCATTTAATTCTCATAATAACCAATGAGGTTGTTAATGTGATTATTTATCTTCACTTTACAGATGCACTGTCTGAGATTACACAGCTATTAAGTAGTGGATCCAGTATGGAACAGAGGCCAGTCTGGCTCCAGTGGGCTACTTTCAGCCACCATGCTCTATTGTTTATGTAAGTAGACATCCAAATTCTTAAATGCATCTACAGCTTGTCTATTTACATGAGAACCCATAAATATCACTCAGTTTGAATAAATTTACTGCAGCAACCCTGCCTGTTGCCATCAGTAGTACCCATGTTTGCTTGCTCTTATCAGGCAGCTATAAACAACAACAGAAAAGGGGTACATATAAATTCTATATAGAAGCTGCTATTTATATTGCGTGTTATGAATTAATAAAGCTGTCACTTGAGGTAGAGAAAAGATAGATTCATTTCAAGCTCTGTTTTGTGTGTATGCACATGCATGCGTGTATGTGTTGGTTTTCCATTGTTGGCAGCCTATATTTCTTACTTATTGTATCCTTAAATTAATTTATTTAATAAATTGTGATAATTTGTTCAATATGTATCTTCCCCTCCAGTCTTTAAACTCCTTTGCTTTCTCACTGTATTCCCCAGCACCTAACATGGTGCCGTGGTGATACAGCCCTTCCTCGTCAATAAATGTTTGTTGATTGATTATTCTTGAATCTAATAAGCTAATTGAGTAATGGTAGCAATTAACCACTCAACTATGCCGACTGCCTGCAGATACTGTGTGTATCAATGTGATGCTTCTCCCCAGACTTCTCAGTCCTTTACCTCTGGGAGTTGAGAGGCAGGAAGAATGGCTTCTGGAAGTTGATAGAGTAGGACATATGGCCTTCTTGAATCTGATCAACTCAGTAATTCTTACTATCACTTTCATTTATATCCATAATGTTCATACAACTGTCTACCTCTATGTGCTGCTAAGGAGCCTGTAATTCTTTTTACCAGAAACATTAAAAAAATGGAGAATACTTCTCTTCCTTTAGTAGGTGCTATATCTGAAAAAAATAATACAATACCCAGAGTTCAGGATTAAGGTGTTAATTTTGACCTTTGCTTTGGAGGGAAGGTGGGTAGGGTAGAAAGAGTTCTCATCAAAGAACTGGTTTTTAAAGTAGAAAGATACCTCTTCTCTCACTGCTCAGGAAACCAGCCGCCATGACACCCAACTCCATAACTTTAAGGACAGCAAATTCATGACAAATGAGTGCTTTGGTGGGGATGGTAGATCAAATATTTCCTTTACCTTGGGAAAGCAACGTTGTCCATGGCTGAAATACTAGCCAAATTGTACAAGACTAGACTGGATATTATTCTGGACTTCAGATTCAGAACCCTTTTTGGCAAGACAACAGACTTGGATATGGTTGATATTATTTTAATTAGCATAAAATAAAATCCTCAACATAGTCTTGCAAAGCATGACCTAAATGAGAAGACAAAAATATGTTGAGAACCCAGAAAAAGAAATGGAATGAAAAACTAGATAGCACATTAAGAAACCACTTCTGGGACTTCCTTGGTGGCACAGTGCTAAGAATCTGCCTGCCAGTGCAGGGGACACAGGTTCGGGCCCTGGTCCGGGAAGATCCCACATGCTGCGGAGCAGCTAAGCCCATGCGCTACAACTACAGAGCCTATGCTGTAGAGCCCGCGAGCCACAACTACTGAAGCCCACACGCCTAGAGCCCGTGTTCCGCAACAAGAGAAGCCACCGCAATGAGAAGCCCTCGCACCGCAACGAAGAGTAGCCCCTGCTCGCCGCAACTAGAGAAAGCCCACGCGCAGCAATGAAGACCCAATGCAGCCATAAATAAATAAATAAATAAAATTTATTTTAAAAAAGAAAAAAAAGAAACCACTTCCGGGGATTTCCCTGGTGGTCCAGTGGTTAAGACTCCATGTTCCCAATGCAGGGTACCCAGGTTCAATCCCTGGTCAGGGAACTAGATCCCGCATGCCGCAACTAAAAGATCCCACGTGCCACAAGGAAGATCCCACGTGCTCCAACTGAGATCCGATGCAGCCAAATAAATAAATATTTAAAAAAGAAAAAAATAGAAACCACTTCTGGGCTAAGGTGTTGGGAAAGCTGGCTGTCATTTAGCAGAAAGCAGTGAACCAAGAGAACAGGTAGGGAGAAAGGTGAATTTTGATGGGGTGGGGAAGGGACATGGAGGAATTGTGTATACATTGTTAAAGAGATAAAACTCTATCCAGACAGTGGATAACTATCGGATGTTATTAAGCAGGAGAAAAGTAAAACCAGATTTTTGTTCTGGAAGAATAATTGATGACAATGTGGACGATAAATGGAAACAGAAAGACTTTGAGCTGAGACAAGCTAAAAGCTTCCTGCAAAGTCCCTGGAATCCAGAAACATTCCACAGACAGAAGTGGCCAAACCTGATGTCTGATGGAATGTGTTTGGAGGAAGGGGACGTGATGGAGAAAAGGAGGCAGGATGACTGAGTTTTCTAGTGTGAACGGCTAGGTGGATGGTAAAATCATTCAACCACATAGGGGCAATGGGAGTGTAAGGGGCCAGTGGATGGATGTGTGTTAGAGGAGGTGGATGCCACCATCCAAAAGACTAGCAGTGGTGCTAAGGAAAGTGGAGGAGCTAAGGAAAGTGCATGTCCCTGTATCTACGGTGCATAATGGTTATACCCAGAAGAGAATTAAACCATCCAGGGAGTGAGTGAGTAGGCAGGAAAAAATTTAAGGTGAGGAAGAAACTCTGGAAAATAAAAGCAAAGGAAATGAGGAAAAATGTCTGGCAGGACCTTGCTTCTGTTGGGTAAGGTTCTATTACAGCTTGTTTTCAAATTCTATATAGATTTCTTCAAATGGCCCATGAGGTAAAGGCAGCTATTTTAAAGCCTGGAATGTCCTGGTACTAAGTTACTTGAGGCTCCCTTTGACTTCCCTCCCTCTTGGCAATGAGACTAGCTGCTCTGCTGAACATAACCGTTACTGAAATGAGGACAGTGAGGTTCTCTCAGAGGAAAGGCTTCTCCTCTGCCTCATTCCCTGAGGCTGGTAGACTACAACACTGTAAAGACACAGCCCGGCTTGCGCTGGATGAGAACATTTCTCTCCTAAGGTTATGGTTTGGGAAAATGGAGAGAACTTTTTTGGCTCCCCTGCCCTTCTTGATACAACATTTAGAACTTGGACCCAATGCAGTGCCTGAGGGTCCTTCAAGTGATTCCTCTCTTAAGCAATGTGTACACTTTCACCATGTGCGTATCTACTAAGGATTCACCTCTCAAACTTAGTTATTTTGGCGTTACTTATTTTAAGTTACTAGCAGGAATGGATTACATGGATGGTCACAGGGTGCTTAAAATACTCAAGATATTTTATAAAAGATGTGGTAATGAAGAGCCATAAGTACATTTTAAAATGTGTGGTCTAAAAATTAGGAAACATCTAACAATTAGAGGTATGATGGAACACGAAATAGGAAGCAAACTGGAAATATCCAATAAAACTGATTAGGAAAAATGCAATTGCAGTGTTCCCAAAGGTCTTCTACATAAAGTGCTTCCTCTTCTGTTTTGCTACAAAGTGTGAGACCAAAATAAGGAAAGAGGAGACACTGGTGGAAACTTGTAGCAGACCAGAAAAGATACAAAAGCCAAGTTAAGTCTTTTTACTGGATAACATTTAAAATATTTACCGTTTGTTAATATGACACAAAATAAGCTTCTGGCACTTGGTTAAATTGAAACAGGAGCAAAGCTAGAGGGTTCAGTGGCTGGAGAGAAGTGGTCAAAGGGTACAAAGTTTCAGTTATGCAAGATGAAAAAGTCCTTTTCTATTGGACAGCATAGTGCCTGTGTTGACAATATTAAGAATTGGCTAAGAGAGTAGATCTTATGTTAAGTGTCATTATCACAAAAATTAATAATAATAAAGAAGGCAGGAGGAAACTTTTGAAGGTGACGGATATGTTTATGGCATAGATTGTGGTGATGGTCTCATTGGTATATACTTATATCCAAAATCATCAAGTCATATATGTGAAATATGTATAGCTCTTTGTATGACATTCATACCTCAGTAAAGTGGCTTATTGAAAAAGAAGTGCCTGCGAGAACTTCAAAGCCTTTCCAAGTGCTGTAGATATTTCTCCCATAGCATGGTGATTTCCAAGTTAAAAGGTTTCAGGGGACTCTGCTCAACTCTAGGGATAGTTCCTAGCTTAGCTTAAGAAGTAGCTGAGAACATTTGAATATTAGTGGTTATGGTAACATTATAGTTGAGTTTGCATTTTTAAATTTATTTATTTTTTGGCTGTGTTGGGTCTTCGTTTCTGTGCGAGGACTTTCTCCAGTTGCGGCGAGCGGGGCCCACTCTTCATCGCGGTGCGCGGGCCTCTCACTGTCGCGGCCTCTCCTGTTGCGGAGCACAGGCTCCAGATGCGCAGGCTTAGTAGTTGTGGCTCACGGGCTTAGTTGCTCCGCGGCCTGTGGGATCTTACCAGACCAGGGCTCGAACCCGTGTCCCCTGCATTGGCAGGCAGATTCTTAACCACTGCACCACCAGGGAAGCCCGAGTTTGCATTTTAAAAACATGCCTGTGAATTGTGTAGCCTCTGTTTACGTAGCAACAAGAGATGGATCTCATCCAGGTCCTTGACACTTTACCCGTGTCTCCTTGGGTCCTTCAGGTTCTCACCTGTAAAATGAGGAGATTAGACTCAGTTATGGGTAAGACCCATTCTAGGGTAAAGATACTCCCCTAGGATCCCATTCTTTAATCATGCTGCTTATCTGCTTCAATAAAATATTTTCTTTTTCAAAGCACAATTTACTAGTAAGACATGCTTTTCACTGTGATTTAGTTGATCGTGGGTGGGGAGAAAAAAGGACGTAGCACAACCTAGATTCTGATTGTTTCCTCCCATCCCCACGCTCCCTTTTGCTCTCTTAATTTCTTTTTAAATATCATTTTCCTTATTTCTGATTTTTATTTATTATTATTTTTAAAAATTTTTGGCTGTGTTGGGTCTTCGTTGCTGCGAGCAGGCTTTCTCCCTAGTTGTGGCGAGCGGGGGCTATTCCTCATTGTAGTGCGTGGGCTTCTCATTGTGGTGGCTTCTCTTGTTGCAGAGCACGGGCTCTAGGCATGCGGGGTTCAGTAGTTGCAGCATGTGGGCTGAGTAGTTGTGGCACGCGGGCCCTAGATTATGTGGGCTTCAGTAGTTGTGACACACAGGCACACAGTTGCTCCGTGGCATGTGGGATCTTCCCGGACCAGGGATCGAACCCATGTCCCCTGCATTGGCAGGCGGCTTCTTTACCACTGCACCACTAGGGAAGTCCCTCTGATCTTTAAATGTAATACATCGTAAACATTTCCTCATCTGTAAAATGGAAGTAATGGTCCCTATATAGCAATCTCACAGGTAGGTTGTTATCTGAATTAAACAAAGTCAGTTTATGTAAACACTTGGAACAGGGCCTGGCATGTATAATCATGTAAGCACTCAAAAATGTTAATTATAAGAGTATCAAGCCCTTGCCTTGCATCTCTCCATTTGCAAAAGTCCAGGCATCCAAAGTGCTTTGAAAGAAAATAATAGAATTTCTACAATAATCGAAATATCAACAATAATAGAAATTGCACGTCCCCAGTCTCTTCTGCAGTTCTTGAAATACTGTTAGCATCTGTAATTTAGTGACCAGCTGAATGAAGTCGATGCATCACCACCATCAAATTACTTATGTTGTAATGTTTTAACTGGAAATATCGCCTCTGTTCAAAAGTGGTATTTTGATGCTTTCCAGGGTAAATCTGGTGCTGCCATCTCCACACTGTGCATCACATCAGACCTTGCCAATCTGCAGATTCAGAATTTTATAGAATGTACAGCCCTTTTATATCTGTATTGTGCCTTTATCTACTATATTAATCTGCCCAGGCTGCCATAACAAAATACCAGAGGCTAGGTAGCTTGAACAACAGAAATTTATTTACTCACCGCTCTGGAGGCTAGAAGTCCAAGATCAAGTTGCTGTCAGGATTGGTATTTGGTGAGGTCTCTCTTCCTGGCTTGCAGACAGCCATTTTCTCACTTTGTCCTCAAATGACCTTCCATCTCTGCTGGGGAGGAAGAGAGGGAGTAGGGTGGAGAAAGAGAAAAAGAGAGGTATCTGGTGTCTTTTCCTCTACTTATAAGGACACCAATCCTATTAGATAAGGAGTCCATCCTTATGACCTCATTTAACCTTTATTACTTCCCTAAAGGTCCTATCTCCAAAGACAATCACACTGGGGGTCAGGGCTTAAACCTATGAATTTGGGGGAACACAGTTCAGTCCATAACACATACCAAACACCAGCAGTCCAAGCTAACTACATATCAGTAAAGCAGATGATTTATTCTGATATTTCATTATAGGCTATAATAATAAGTATTTCTAAAAAGAGACACGTATGGTAAACACCTAACAGAATTAGATAAATTTTTCATAAGGGCTTCCTGAGTATTTTTCTTGAGAAATTAAAAATTCTTAATATACATTTATGATAACATTAGAATTGAAAATGTTCATTTCCTTTCAAGAGATCATTCCTTGAAATTTCATGTTTTTTCATAGTGACAAATATGAATCAGATTAAAGTGTTCCTCAAAAGCTGCATTTCAGTCCTATTTGCTCTAATACATTTTATGTCAACTAACAAAATTTAATTATTGTTATTATTATAAGCTACTCAGCTTCACCAAAACTAGCTTCATTTGTTATAAATTAATATGGCTTAGGAGAAAAATTTGGTCAAGCTGAATTATGAGAGAAGAGATATTTCATTCAATATTTTAATTTTTTCAGGCAAATATAGCTGGCCAATTTTTTAAAATCTAGAATGTCACTTCTATTATCATTTCACAAAAACAAATATTTTATCATTGTCTAACTCATACCAAATGGTAGCAATTGATGCTCTTGTTTTTTTTCTTGTCCAAAATTAGTTTATAATTTTACCCAAGAGTTGTTGTTGCCAAGAGGTCAGCTTCTTTCTCCAGGAACACTTGACCATGCCGAGATCTGCAATCATGAGGACATGTAATATGGATCTATCATGTTGCTTTGAAAGCTTTGAAGCCCAGATTTGAACATAACATTTAGTACCAGAGCTCAGCACAGAACAAAGTTAATCGTGGAACAGTGTATACCACTGAATGGAAGTGAACCAAAATTATATTTGAAGTGGGAATAAAAGGCCTGAAGTCAAAGTTACTACACTGAAATGTCCAAGGTTTATATTCATCATTAAAAGAGACAGACCTTATACCACATAATTTTAGAATACTAGAGAAACTATTGAGAGAAACAATGCAATGTGTATGAAGGGGAGACAGAGAAAAAGAGGGGGAATAAGGAGACATTTTGCAGCTGTGAAATGTTACTACTGCTGTAGTCTTATTTAAATAGCTTTATTTTTTTAATTAAAATGTAATTGCATTTAAAATTAAATGCAATAAATACAATTAAACACACAAACAAATATGCATTTTTTTAACCCAGGAATGCACAATGAAGGTGAAGTTGAAGAAAACAAACTAGGCTAAATTAAATAAGTAAAAAGGCCCAAATTGCCAAGCCATGACCAGCCTATTTGTCTATTTTCAATTAATGGCTAAATGAGTTTTATGTGAGATCATATTAAACCCGAGTTTCTACATTGCACAATAGGATGACCCATCACAGCTGCTAAGCCAAGAGAATTTGATCTTCACATACGAACACTGTGAAATAAACAAACTCCTCAAACCTTAACCTAGAATCTAGTTTCAGATTCCTAAATTCTTTCTATAAAGTGCTTCTTATGTCCCTTTTGGACAGTACTAATATTTCCATTAGCTTTATTGTATATTTTTAAATCAAGATAGAATCTCAGCAAGTGTTTGTTAGTTAACTTTGGTTGACTTGCTTTCTGAAACAGCAATTATTAGCAGTTATTCTCTACAGAGAATCAGCTAAACCAACCCACGATTCTGATAGTACAGCAAGCCTGTGGAGGTTGAAAAACCTAAAAAGCTGGCAGAACAATCCAGAGGAAAAATCTTATGAAAAATATCGACTGCTCTGTAAGGTGAAAGTACTGTAGTAATGGTTCTACTTTTAGCCTCTGCTACTCATACCAGAGAAATCATCCACCATCCCATTGCTACACTGCCATTTTCTTTAACTTATAATGAAGTGTAGAATTGATCAAAAGAAGAATATATTCTGAGGAAATTTATAAAATTAATAAGTATATAAAACATGGAACTTTTCTGAGTATAAAATTTTGCATGATATATCTGGATAGAAGTTATATAAAGGATTAAAACATCATGTGGATATATGTGTTTGAAAACTACTTTGTGTATTAATAAGTTAGAAATAAATTGTACTGAATTAGCAGGTTTAGGTAAACATGACTCATTTGCTAAGAATGTGTCTTGGTCAGCAAGATACTTGGAAATAGGTCCAACAAAGAGGATGAGACCTCACAGTTTGAAGTTCCTGCAACCACAAAAAAAAAAAGAAGGAGAAACAGAAGTGAAATTTGGGAGGAATTTATGCAGAAGCCAGTGATTAAGACCACAGAGAAGTGTTGGGTTTGTGAATAAAAGAATGTCCCCAAGTCCCATTCAACACAAGAAATTTTGGGCATAGTGACTGTTGTTTCTTCTGGTACTGTGGTTGCAACGGCATAAATAAACTAAGTGCTCCTGTTTGTTAAATGTTATTCCACCTGTCCTACCCAAGGCAAATATACTGTGAAGCTAATGGAGCTTAAGCTTCAGGGTCCCTCACTTACACAGACTCCTTCCAAGCCCATTAAGGGCCTAGAAATGATCTCATGTGGTCATATGTTTGAGTAAAATTCGCCGAAGATATTTCCATCACGATCAGTTAAGACCTCTATTTCCTTCCATTCTGGTGTTCCTTCTGATAGACTTCCCTTAGTCATGTCACACTGGAATGGCCACAATGTGGCCAGTTAATGGGATCCAGTTAATGGGAAGTTGAACTGAGCATACATTGGTTTGGGTTTCGTGGAATGTGATTATGTGTGGTGCAGTATTTCTGTGTAGAGGTAAGTATTGCTAGCCATCCAGGAATAGAAATGGCTCCCAGGAATATTCCTACTGCCCTCTGTGCCAACTCACCTGGGATCCTGTCATGTAGAGGTGCAGGGCCAGAGGTTACATTGCAATGTGACTTTATACTGCAGTGGATGGCACCATATATACAAAGATTAAAAGGAAAGGAGGTATGAGTCAGTCTATTGGAAATTCTTCCAATCACTAGATATGTAAAATTGTTAGGGAGAGAGAAGTCTATTTTTATCCTCCTGGTCAAAAAGAAGTTCTGTCCTGTCGGCAACATACTCAGTAATGCAATGTACACAATTATCAATGTATCATAGTTTTTCCCCCTCTTTTGAAGGAAATTGTACATGATAGAATTTATCAGAATTACTGTTAGTATAAAAGAAGTCTGCTGTTAGTCTGGGGTAACTCCACAGCCACCAGGGACCAAGGCTCCTATATTTCTGCTCTGTCATCCTCAGTATGTGGCTTCCTTCCTCAAGGTTCCCTCATGAGTTCAGGATAATTGCTGGCGTTCTAGCTATCATGTCCACATTCCAGGCAGTAGGAAGAAGGGAGAAGAGAAGGATAAAAGGATGTGCTCCACAGCCGAATCAAATCCCGTTAAGGGACCATTCCTGATGTTTCTCATAGCATTTCCCCTTTGGCCAGAACTATATGCAAAGGAGGCTGAGATAGGTAGTCTTTTCAGATAGGTGATTTGCTGCTAGAATACAACTTGGAACATGGCAAACAGGTGGACAAGTGGAAACTTAAAAAAGCAGAGAAAGCTGAAATGTAAGCATCTGCCATTGGAAAAGCCATAAAGCAAGACAAGAACGGCTGCAGAATTGGAGGCACCTGTCACTTTGAATGGGGTGTGGATTAAAAACAAGATTAGTTGAAAGTCTAATAAAAAGCAGCTAGCTCTCTAGATGCCAGCCCTAACATTGCATAGCCAGGCACCTAAACCTTTCCCACCCCAACAGAAGAAGACATTCCAGGTATTCTCACTGGAAAAATCGAAACAGAGCTCTAGCCTCAGGAATATTTCAGGGAAGTAAGACAAAAGGTAAAATAGGGAGGTAGAGTTAAATTTTACATACTGAGTTGTGAGAACTTTAGTCCCCTGCCCTTACTCAGCTCCTAGAATAATAGCAGCCAGGTTTACACCCTCTCCTGAAATACAGAAAAATAACAACAGTACAAACAAACAGAAAACTAGCCCAAGAGAAAAAAACCCTACAGACGCTAACATTTGGGCATCTACAAAGTAAGGCCTGAGTACAGGTCTACAGTAAACTGTACAGTGAAGCCGCTAGTTAACATCCTGGCCAAGTTTCCAAGCCATTTTTGATGTTTCTCTCTTAAATAAGAACAGAGAGCCAAAAATCACTAGACTTTTAAGAATGTCTCTGCAAGATCGCCTTTATTGGCAATCTAAAGGCCTGTGAGCATAAGTCCCAGAGATGCTTGCAACTAACATTTATGCTACTTCCAAAGCTCTCAGTTCAGAGAAGCATATGTTGGCCTGAAAGGCTGCAGGTGATTAAAAAAAAAAAAAAAACAGTGTTCATGCTTGGTATTCTATGCTGTACTCTGCTTGGTCTTGTTTACTGCACCACAAGATTGATGGGGTGCAATAAATGCTCTAATGAGATGGTCTCTGACGTATATCAGGATTGGCTTAAGTGTAGAACTCGAGGCTCTTGGCCCCTAAAATTACCCAATGTAGCTGCTTGCTACTTCTCTACTGAAAACGAATTACTAGCCTGGCAGACACTGGTTGAGACGGCACCACAGTTGAGGGACAGCTAAGACCAAAGGTTCCAGTAATTTCCTGGGTGATGTCAGAGAAACAGTGGAATAAGGAAGGAGCAGCTCAGTTAGTCTCATTGATTTAATGTGACCAATACATTCAGGAACGTGTGAAAGGGGGCAGGATGGGAGGGGTCTAGAGAATTCATGGACCAGAGGCATCCACTTCCTGGAGACGACACTGTCCCTATTACATGCTGTCTTTCTAACAACGGGGACTACAGTTCAGAAAGATGTGACTAAGCTTCATTTATTGATGACAGTGTCCACACCCCTTGTAGTAGAAGGCAAGGGCAAGTCAGCCCGAAGGGCCTAGTTATATATTGTGTGGCTGGCTGTACATTACAATGTCCGTCTTAGCTTAGTTTCCCCTGAAAGCAGAGCCGGAGACATACTCTCAGGTGCATGTAACTTATTTGGAAGGTAATCCCAGAAAATGGAGAGTGATACAGGCAAAGAGAGAAAGCCAATAAAATGTGTGTCATTGAATGGTTATCACCCTGTACAGCTCAGGCTCAGTCCTGCTTGGGACCCTCTAAAGAACTATAGAATCCTCTTGGAATTGTATGCTATTGATAAACTGCATGTATAATTAAATAAAACATAATATTTATATTATGTATAGAGAAAAATTAAGTAAAAATAATTATAACATTTATATAAAAATAATTTTACAAACCCTATTCTGAGAACTAAAGTTCTATTGATTGTTATTATGAGCACAAGTATGGCCCTTTAAGTTTTTGTTTTTGTCTTTTTCTTGTGTGGTACGAGGGCCTCTCACTGTTGTGGCCTCTCCCGTTGCGGAGCACAGGCTCCAGACGCGCAGGCTCAGCGGCCATGGCTCACGGGCCCTGCCGCTCCACAGCATGTGGGATCTTCCCGGACCGGGGCACGAACCCGTGTCCCCTGCATCGGCAGGTGGACTCTCAACCACTGAGCCACCAGGGAAGCCTCCCCCTTTAAGTTTTTAAAATGCTAACAAATGAGATTAAAATTCATTTTGAAGAGACCTGATTTTAAGTTTCTAGTTTCTTGATGTTGGTTCCAATAGTCGGTTCATTTGAAGTTCGGACTAACTTCAAAGGAACTCACTTCTGTTTTTAGGATTTGAGGGTAGAGGAGAAACTCCTGCCCAAGAAGGGGGCTCTATAAGCTCTTCCCAGAGGAGGATGAGAAGGAAAAGGAGGTCTCTACAGGAACTGCTTGCATCTGGAGTGACGATAACGTATTAGAGGGAGGTGGGTGAATGTGGCCTAGCAGCACAAGGCCACCATCTGGAGGGACAACAGGGAGTTATTGTTTGGAAAATTTATTGTGATGTGGTGACTCCTAGTTCAGTGACCAGATCATTCTTGCAGCTTCAGCCATCAGCTCCTTTTTTCTTGAGTGTCTGGATCTTTCATCTACTTCTTTTATTAGGGAAGTATTATTTTATTATTTCCTCCTTCAGGATAGAGTTGGTACTCGTCAGCATTCCATAGGTGTCCGCCAGGCTCTGAATTTTTGTTGACTCTTTCTCTAGGCTAATATCCTCCAAAGATGACTCAGTTGTTACAGTCCCCCTTTGAACAGTGCCATCCTTGCCAAGGAGTTGACACTTCTCTTGAATTTGTTATGCCAATGTTTGTGAAATTTCAGCCAGCATTGTGAAAGCAGCATTTCACATGACGCCAGCTTCCAGACAACTAGACAAGTCTAAACAAATATGAGACCCACTAAAAAGCCGATGACAGGCACACACACCATGGACTCTGGCTGGAGGCTGCAGAGGGCAGGGCCCGGATTCCCATCATCCAGCCATGGCTCCACCACCACTGCTTGTGGCTTTCCAAGGATGCCTGAAGCCAAGCTCTGTGGTGGCTTGAAGCCCTTCCATGGCACTGAAGCCCACCACAGAGCTCTATGGAGTAACCACACCTCTCCCAGCTCACGAAAACTTCTGAGATCCCTCTACTTAACCCCCGCAACATCCCACACTGGCAGCCTAAGCAGGCCACAGTGGAGCTGGCCCAGAGAATGGAGAGATCAACTTTAAAAAGTTTCTCAAAATTACTGCCCACTACCCCTCTTCTCTTCTTAATTAAGAAAAAATTATGAAACTTTTTATTTCTCAGCTGCATTGCACAGCATGCGAGATCTTAATTCCCTGACCAGGGATGGAACCCATGCCCCCTGCAGTGGAAGCTCAGAGTCGTAACCACTGGACCACCAGGGAAGTCCTGAAACATTTTTATTAAGGTAAAATATAAGGGACTTCCCTGGTGGCACAGTGGTTGAGAATCTGCCTGCCAAGCCAGGGGACATGGGTTGGATCCCTGGTCCGGGAGGATTCCACATGCCGCAGAGTGGCTAAGTCCGAGCGCCACAACTACTGAGCCTGTGCTCTAGAGCCCGCGAGCCACAACTACTGAAGCCCACGTGCCTAGAGCCTGTGCTCCACAACAAGAGAAGCCACCGCAATGAGAAGCCTGCGCACCGCAACTAGATAAAGCCTGAGCACAGCAATGAAGACCCAATGCAGCCAAAAAATAAATTAAAATTTAAAAAAAATATGTATATATATATATATATACACACACTGTGATGTATTCATATCGTAAATGTATATGCTTTGATGACTTTTGACAACTATATACACCTGTATAACCAATATGCCAATGTAGATATAGAACACTTTCATCACCTTCAGAAAGTTCCCTCATTCGCCCTTCCAGGAGTCCCTACTCCCTAAAGGCAATCATCTCTTTGATTTTTATTGACATATATTAATTTGGACTCTTTCTGAACTTCATACAAATGGCATCATGCAGAATGTATTCTTTTGTATCTGGATTCTTTTGCTCAACATCATGTGTTTGGGGTTCACCCATGGTGGTCACCCCTTCTTTCGTTCTGAGTCGAATGCCATTGTACAGGCGCACATGATTGGACATCAGCCCACCCCTCTTGCTCCCCATTCACTCCACCTCCTCCCAGCCCCCTCCTTTATTTTACTGACTGAAATACTTTGGGAAAGAAAACTTCCCTCATCAACCATTTGGGTTTCCCTGAGGTATAAATCTGTACAGAAAAGTTAGGCTTAAAAGGTGATCAATTAGACTTGCTTTTTAGTGTACGTATGACCTTGCACTCTTACAGATATTTGATATGTTTTAATTCGTTGCAGTTACTATTATTATCAATACTCAAATTATCCCTTCTTTAGCTAGTATTGTCTTTTGAATCCTTTTGACCGGACCCCAGAAGGCTTTGATGGCTTCTTTCCTTCTGATGTGACAAGTTATTCTGGGTTTATCTTGTACATTTCCTGCCCCAGACCTGACATTAGGCACTCGTTCAAAGTCATGGCTCCTTTGAGGAGAAAATGATATTTAGAGACCATAGTTTGTGCTCGGGGTGCTGAGTGCTACTGACTGGTCATTGTTTCTAAGCCTTTTCAGTGAACAAAGCTAAGAAGTATTATTTAAGTTGAGATATATTTGACATATAACACTGTATTAGTTTTAGGCATATAACACAATGATTTGATATATGTACATATTGTGAAATGATTATCACAAAAAGTATAGTTAACATGCATTACCACACATAGATACAAATTTTTGTTTTCTTATGATGAGAACTTTTAAGATCTACCCTTCTAGCAACTTTCAAATATATAATACAGTATTGTGAACTATATTCACCATGCTGCACATTACATCCCCAGGATTTATTTTCTTCTAACTGGAGATTTGTACCTTTTGATCACCTTCACTCATTTTGTTGAGTGAAAATGGTAACCACCAATCTGTTCTCCGAATCTGTGAGCTCCATTTTTTAAGAACCCATATGTAAGTGAGATCATATACTATTTGTCTTTCTCTATCTGACTTAAGAAATACATATATTTTTAAAGAGAAAACATATCAGGGACTTCCCTGGTGGCGCAGTGGTTAAGAATCCACCTGCCAATGCAGAGGACATGGGTTTGATCCCTGGTCCAGGAAGATCCCACATGCCACGGAGCAACTAAGCCCATGCGCCACAACTACTGAGCCCATGTGCCACAACTACTGAAGACCGCGTGCCTAAAGCCCAAGCTCCTCAACAAGAGAAACCACTGCAATGAGAAGCCCACGCACCGCAACAAAGAGTAGCCCCCTCTCGATGCAACTAGAGAAAGACTGTGTGCAGCAACAAAGACCCAACGCAAATAAATAAATAAAAGAATGTACTCCCAGACATATGAAAAAAAGAAAAGAGAGAGAGAAAACTTATCACATGCAAGAACCTTTCAACTGATCTGCTTATACCAGTTTCTACTTCACTACTCCTTCCAACTCATGCTCTGCATTTCTGTCAGAATCATCCTTATGAAACACAGATCTGATCTTCATAATCCCCTGCTTAAAAACTTGTGATGGAGTCCCATTGCCAGAAGGATTAAGCCAAAGCTCTTTGGCATGGTATACATACAGATCCTCTAAAAATTTGTCTCCTGGTTTCCATTCCAACCTCTTTAACATTCATTCTTCCCTCTCCCATAGTTCAGCACACCGTACTGCTCCCGCCACACTGTGCCTTTTCTCATCTGGTTCACTTTCTCTGAAACGCCCTGATTTTTCTATTTCTTGGTAAATTTGTATTCATCCTTCAATAAATATCTCAAACATCATTTTCTCTAAAATAAATTGCAGTCTCCTTTCCCTACAGAGGACTAATCTGTTTCCATCATATCCTACACAGTATTCCAAATGTCTTTACATAGCACTAATGAAACTATATAATAATGATTTGTTTACATGCATCTCTCTCTAGCTAGAGTGTCCCCCAAAGTGTTGGGCACTTACCATTAGTGGTACTGTAGATGGTTTTACGTGTTACACTGATATGACGTTAAATATTGAATTGCATAGTGTGAGAGTTATCCCCTTTTTAATACTTTAGGGAGGAAGTTTTAGTTTTGTGCTTATGGCTTTAACATCTCTCTATTATTGTGTGATTAATTTCCCTTTTTTAAGAGAGAGCAGGCCTCAAGCTTAAAACTTTGTAGATAACAATAATTGGCTAGAATTTATATATTTCTTCATGATATTTTCTGATGATTACTTTCTGTCTATGAAACTTTAAAAATGAATATTGATGAGTGATTTCCCTGGTGGTCCAGTGGGTAAGACTCTGTGCTCCCAATGCAGGGGGCCTGGGTTCATTCCCTGGTTGGGGAACTAGATCCCACATGCATGCTGCAACTAAGAAGTCCACATGCCACAACTAAAAAGCCTGCATGCCACAACTAAAAGATCCCACGTGCCACAACAAAGACCTGGCGCAGCCAAAATAAATAAATAAAATATTTTTAAAAAGATAACATGGTCAACACATAAAATCAATTGTATTTCTAGGAAAAATTAATATTGATGATAGATTTTTCTTTTAAAATAAAAGTGAGATAAAGAAAAATAGTAAGCATATAATGGTAACAAAGTGCATCATTATGGCAAAATTCTCGTAGGATATGTGAAAATGACTTAACTCTGGGAAACACTGGGCTAGGTCCTTCAGAAGCAGGAGGCATAACTTCTATTTTCATCCCCAGTTCCTAGTACTATGTTTAATATACAGTAGATCGTCACTAAATATTTGTCAAATTAAGTTAGGAAGAAACACCCACCTTCAACATTTTCAAGATTCAATGTCATTTTGGGGGATATATACCTAAAGTGAAAGGCCTTCTGTAACTGACTTTTCTGAAAAAGTTAAATAATATCCATTGTTATCATATAAATGACGTTTAGAATGATTTCCTATAGCTACCATGGAAGAAATCAAATTCACAAGAGGATATGACCATAGATTCTCCAACTGGGTTGTGTGGAATGAGGTCTTAAAAGCCAACGTTCAGGGGCAATAGAAGAAGGTTAACAATACATTCTATTCCAATCATCACATCAGTTTTCACCATCAAGGTCATGGTACATTTTAAGGGAGGGTAGACCAGAAGAGCTCTCACTAGAGGTGAGCTAGCACCATCTGTTGGGGAGTGAGTTCACAGCATAAGATGCTATCAGCTGACTTCATTACTCCGGAATTTATTTCTCCAAAGTACTTTCTTTTCATCATACAAATTTCAAGACACTCATGCATACCCAAGTACAATTTAATTTTCAGTCAGGTCTAGTTCTCTACTATGATAGTCAAAAACAAAACTCTTTAATTAATCTGATTATAGTGTACTAGTTTTTCATGATTTGACTCTTTAATTACAGACCTGATAATTAGACTACTTTGACCCATTTAAGAAATGGAAAAAAGGTTAGTAACATTATACAGCCACGTGGATTATAGGTTTGCTGTAGAATAACAAATATGTGTTGCCCAAAACAAAAACTCATAGATACAAAGAACAAGTGGGTGGCTGCCATAGGGTGGTAGAGGGCTGGGCAAATGAAGGAGGTTAAGAGGTACAGACCTCCAGTTATAAAATAAATAAGCAACGGGGATGTAATATACAGCATAAGGATATGGTCAATAATACTGTAATAACTTTGTGTGGGGACAGGTGATTATTAGACTTATTGTGGTGATCATCTCATAATGTATGGAAATGTGAAATCACTATATAGTACACCTGAAACTAACACACTGTTGTACATCGACAAAACTTCAAATAAATATATATATATATAAAGCAAAAAACAAAAATACATCGTTCTTATAAACCAGCCTTGATTATCTGTGGTTACTAGAAATAGAGGTAGCCTTAAATTTTAAACTTTACAAATAAGCTAGAAACAGTCATTTTCTCCTTTCACACTCCTTCCCAAAAAATCTATAGGTGAAATCGAGAGGGTAGTGTTTCTCTTGTTTACCATTTGGAATAGATGCTCTAGAGTGACAAAAAGGGAAGAGATAGCCAGCTGAGTGTGTGAAGGCAGGTGGAAAATGAGGGGGAGATCATAAGCGCTTGGATTCTAAATGACAGCAAGTGTGTTACCAGCAGTTTCCCCAGAGACAGGGCTTAGGAGTAAAGTTTCAAACATTAGAAATAAATTCGTATGTGCCTCTATTTTAATTTTTTTTTTTTTTTTTTTTTTTTTTTGCGGTACGCGGGCCTCTCACTGTTGTGGCCTCTCCCGTTGCGGAGCACAGGCTCCGGACGCGCAGGCTCAGCGGCCAAGGCTCACGGGCCCAGCCGCTCCGCGGCATGTGGGATCCTCCCGGACCGGGGCACGAACCCGTGTCCCCTGCATCGGCAGGCGGACTCTCAACCACTGCGCCACCAGGGAAGCCCCTTTTTTGATTCATCCTCCTCCTCCTCCTCTTCGTCCTCGTCTTCTTCATCTTCCTCTTCCACCTTTTTCCGGGCAACTTTAGCAGGACCCTTGGCGCCATCAAACTTCCCTTTAGACTTATAGTCTGAGACATCCTTCTCGTATTTCTCCTTCAGCTTCGCTGCCTTTTTGATATATGGCTGCTTCTCGCTGTCACTTAAGTTATTACATATCTCGCCCAGCTTCTTTGCCACATGTCCAATAGAGATGCCAAGGTTTGTAGATTTGACCTTGGGGCGGAATTCGGAACAGAACAGGAAAAATCCAGACGGTGGCCTCTTGGGGGCATTCGGGTCCTTCTTCTTCTTGCCTCCCTTAGCTAGTCCGTAATCCTTCATTTCCCGATCATAGAGCACTTTATCTGCCTTTGCCATTTCATCAAATTTAGACTTCTCTTTCCAAGACATTGTCTTCTACCACTCAGAGCACTTCTTGGAAAATTCTGCAAAATTGTCAGGGACCTCGGGGTTTTTCTTCTTATGTTCCTCTCTGCACATCTGCACAAAGAAGGCATAAGCAGACATCTTGCCCTTTGGTTTCTTGGGTCACCTTTAGCCATCTTGACTGTATTGTTCGCTAGTCTGGGCAGCGCAGGGCGTGACGCGTGGCTCAGCGCTCCACAGCTGTGCGCTCCATAACTTATTTTAAATCAATTCCAGCTACCTTTAAAGTTCAAGTTTCTAATTGAACCTCCTTCCACAGTTTGTCCCTTTCCTCAAATACTTCTATCAATAGGAACAGGAAAAAAACCTCCTACCTAGTCACTAAGTCTTTTCAGATATCCCAATAAAAGCTTTTTTTAAACTATAAAGAGCTTTGTAGGGTTTTTCCAATTATAAAAAGTATTTAAAAATAATATGACAGGGGCTTCTCTGGTGGCACAGTGGTTAAGAATCCGCCTGCCAATGCAGGGGTTCGATCCCTGGTCAGGGAAGATCCCACATGCCATGGAGCAACTAAGCCCACACGCCACAACTACTGAACCTGCTCTCTAGAGCCTGTGAGCCACAGCTACTGAGCCCTCGCGCCTAGAGCCCGTGCTCCACAACAAGAGAAACCACTGCAATGAGAAGCCCGCGCACCGCAACGAAGAGTAAACCCTGCTCACCACAACTAGAGAAAGCCCGAATGCAGCAACGAAAACCCAATGCAGCCAAAAATAATTAAAATAAATTAATCTGACAGTACCAAAGGTAAGAAGTGAAAATCAGAGTGTAATGCCTCCACCTAGAAACAATTCTATTTATAAATGAACATACCAATACACATATTTTTAACTAAATAGGTTCATGGTTTACACAGAGTCTACTGAATTTTTACTCCACTTAATATGTCAGGGGGGAGGTTTATTAATAACTCTCACCTCCTCCCAAGTCTCTTTTCTCTGCAAGGTTAGTGTAGTGGGTTGAATGGTGGCCCCAGAAAAGACATTACCAAGTCCTGATCTTATTTAGAAAAAGGGTCTTTTCAGATACAATTAAGGATCTTGAGATGAGATCATCTTGGATTACCTGGGTGGGCCCTAAATCCAATGATAAGTGTCCTGGGACTTCCCTGGCAGTCCAGTGGTTAAGACTCCACACTACCACTTCAGGGGGCTCGGGTTTGAGCCGTGGTGGGGGAACTAAGATCCCGCATGCCACGTGGCACAGCCAAAAAAACCCAAAAAAATTACAAGTGTCCTCGTAAGACAAAGAGGAGAAAGCCGCATGAAGACAGAAGCAGAGATCGGAGGCACCAGGGACCAGAAGCAAGGAAGGATCCCCCCCAAGTGCCTTTGGAGAGAGTGTGGCCCTGCCAACACCTGGACTTCAGACTTCTGGCCCCCTGAACTGTGAGAGAGTACGTTTCTATCAGCTTAAACTACTGAGTTTGTGGTAATTTGTTCCAAGAGCCCTAGCAAACCCATATGGTCAGCATTCCAAACTGCCCTATCATACACTCAGCCTGCTCTCCAGCCTCATTTTCCTGTTCTTCTCCAGCCTGACGCTCCTGTTTGCCTCCTTTCATTTCCTGTATTGCCTCAAAGCCTTTGCACATGCTGTTCCAGTGCATGGATTGCTCCTCTTCATTCTTCAAATATTTCTCCAACACTCCTCAGGGAAAAGTTCAGTGACCCTCTAGGCCTGCTCACCAAGCCCCATAAGGTACCCTTCTAGAAGCATGTAGCTCTTTTCATAGCCCTTAGCCTAGTTTGTGTGTTTATTAGTGCCATAATTCGAGTCTGCCTCCTCTGCCAAACTGTAAGCTTCCTGAGAATGGGGGGCCCTCCCCCACCCCTCATATTCCCAGGCCAGGCCTGAGCTTGCTTTGCCATAGCAATCACTTTTTGAATGAATGGCCACTATTCCAGAAGCATTTGCCGACTTTGGTAAACTCTCACAGCCTTTGAGACCGCTGTGGGCTAGGTAGGGTGACCATATTATTTACCCTCCAAAGCGACCACTCCTGAGAATGAAAAGGGGTGCTACTAACAATTACAAGTCACCTGGCTACAGTCCTGGTAACAGGCTGTACTGACCACAGGAGCAAATGTGAAGGCAGGAGGATAACCAGAAGAGGATGGATATGGCATTTTGGAGAGACGTGAAGAGGCTAATTTAAATTTGCTTAATTGCCTCTGCATTTTCATTGATTCCCTCTACACCATGTATGCATTTGTTCATTCTTTTATTGTCTGGTCTTCACTCATGGATGTAAGCTCTATGAGGACTGGGACTTGGCCTCTTTTGTTCGTTGCTCTAAAACGCACCTAAAATAGTTCCTGGTGCATAGCAGGTGCTCAATAAACACTTGAATGAACGTACTCAGAGCTGAACGGCGTATCCTAAATGAATAATGGATGAAGAATCAAAACACATAGAAAAAAATCCTCCCAGTTTGAAAGCCTAAAGAGTCTCAACA
>NW_020171987.1:428269-454508 GCF_003031525.2 Neophocaena asiaeorientalis asiaeorientalis
GGGCGGGACTCGCGCCTCAGCCCTCCCGGCCGGCGTTCCGCCCCGCTGCGGCCCCGCTTCCGGGCCCCGTAGCGCTTGACCGCCCCCAGCGCCTGGGCGGCGGGCCGGTACCCATCCCCACCGCGAGAACCCGCGGAGCGCCGGCTGACTCTTGCCCGGGAGCTGGTCCCTCCCCGCCTCTGGCCCTCAGTGTTCCTCGAGTGGGTGCCTGGGTCTCGCCCCTTTGTCGCTGTACCGGGATAAAGCCGCGCATCTTGCCTTCTAAATGGGAAGGAATTGGGGATGGTGAGAACGCGTTACGGAATAATGCGTACCTTGGGCCTTACGATTCCCTTTGCCTGTAGTCGGTAGTCTGGTCTACTTACAGGTGGTGCTGGTTAAATTCTATTCGTTGCAGTTTTATACTATATACAAAGGGTAACTTCAGTGGATGAGATTTCTGTGTTTTTCTTTAAAGTTCTGAGTGCAATATAAACACCCATCATAACGGTTTGGATAGACTTCCCTGGTCGGTTCTGATGCACTCAAACCACCCGACCCTCTTTGGAGAATTCTGTCTACATAGTACCTGAACATAGATGTTAAGGAATGACTTCTTATAACAGTGTCTTTCTCCCTTAATAGGGGCCAGAAGGAATGCCGGGGCGGGTGGACATTTTGATAAATGTCTAAAATAATAGACATTTTCGTATCACTGGGTTTGCTTAATTTACTCTCCAGCACCATCCCAAACTTTATAGGTATGCAGGATTATCTTGTTGTACATAAGGGAAAGCTGCAAGTCAGCGTGTTAATGACTTACCTGGGGCTTCACAGCTGGAAACATATTGGAGCGCTTGACTCCAGAGCCATCAGGAGTAATCATCATAATTTACCTTTGAGAAGTAAATGTTAGGTCTTTTTAAAAAATTTGATCCCTGTTATTATATATATATGTCACAACTGTAAACTGTGAGTTAATATACTTTAACATCCTAAAATGCCTGTGTTTACATTTCTTCTCTCAACCTGTTTAATCAATATATTACATAGAAAACAAGCAAAATTTATAACTTGGGTAAGGTTAAAACAATTCCCACAGTTAAACAGACCACTTGAATACTGAATAAGATCAAGCCTCTCCAGTGTGCCTACAAAAAAATGAAAGGTTTCCAATTCTAATGGCCACAGGGGCCAGCCAGGGTAATATGAATGAGTGAAGATGTCACGTTAAGGGACAGTAGGACGGTATGGACCCTGGCAAATGAAAAAGAACATGTGCCATCTCAAGGGGACAGTGACTGCTACCAAGCTTCAGCTGATAACTGCTGTATAGACATTTGGACTTGTTTTAAATGTTTAAACATTGTGTAGGCCAAACAAAACATATACACATGTGACACATGACCTCTGATCTAGATAATCAAGACTGATAATTGAGATGTATTGATTTCCTTTTCCATTTTTTTCACGACTTTCTATGACTGCCACTGGGGGACAGTCAAAATCTAGGAGGTTTGTATTAATGAAATTATAATAATCGCTAACATTTGTTGAGTACTCACTGTATACCAGGCACTGTACTAAAAACTGTACTATGTTATCTTATTAAATTTTCAGTAACCTTATATAACAGATAAGAATCTGAGATATAGAGACATTAAGGATCTTTCCTAAAAGTGCACAGCTGTTGAGTAATGTTATGAAAGTAGAATCATCACATGCAACCTTAATTAATAGTTTTTTTTGTACAAGGTGGCATATAGTCTAAGTTAACTAGCAATATGACACCTAGACACATTTTATTTATTTATTTATAATTAATTAATTTTATTTTTGGTTGTGTTGGGTCGTTGTTGCTGCGCGTGGGCTTTCTCTAGTTGAGGCGAACAGGAGCTACTCTTTGTTGCGGTGCGTGGGCCTCATTGCAGTGGCTTCTCTTGTTGCAGAGCACAGGCTCTAGGCACATGGGCTTCAGTAGTTGTGGCACGTGCTCACAGGCTCTAGAGCGCAGGATCAGTAGTTGTGGTGCACGGGCTTAGTTGCTCCGTGGCATGTGGGATCTTCCCAGACCAGGGTTCGAACCCGTGTGCCCTGTATTAGCAGGCGGATTCTTAACCACTGTGCCACCAGGGAAGCCCCCTAGACACGTTTTAAATTAGCTTTAACATTTGGTATGCTTATAAAGAAAATCATTGGGATATATGTTAAAACAAACAGGGTATAAAACTATAAATACAGTTTGATTTCAATTACATAAAAAAATGAAGGGAAAATCTATATATATATTATAGAAAATGATCCTGGAAAGAAATCCCTTTGAGTGGTTTTCTTTATCTTGTTTTTTTTTGTTTTTTTTGTTTTTTTGTTTTGCAGTACGCGGGCCTCTCACTGCTGTGGCCTCTCCTGTTGCGGAGCACAGGCTCCAGACATGCAGGCTCAGCGGCCATGGCTCACGGGCCCAGCCGCTCTGCGGCATGTGGGATCTTCCTTGACCGGGGCACAAACCTGTGTCCCCTGCATCGGCAGGTGGACTCCCAACCACTGCGCCACCAGGGAAGCCTGAGTGGTTTTCTTTATCTTGTTTTCATATTTTATTTAATGTTAGTTTTATAACGAAGCCAAATTTTATTTTAAATGTTTCTTTGAAGTGGCCATTTTAATACATATGATGATAAAGCACAAGACATTAAAACACATTATAGGTTAGCATTAAATTTGTTAGGAATGAAATTGAGCACAAGAACTAAAGATTTTAAAATTTTATAATTTGTGTTATGTTTCTCTTCACTGGTGAAGTAAGATGTGGACCAGGAAGAATATTAATTTTAAATCTTGGCATTTTGTGTACAGTAATCTTTTTAATGTCAGATATAGTTTTCTATTGGAACAAAGTAATGTCGAAATCTCAAAACACTCCCACTTTGATACTTACCATTATGTTAGGTTGGGGAGTACCCATTAAGTACTTCTCTTGGATATACTTAGTAGCATTCTTTGGTTACAGTGTGTATGAGGCTACATTAATATTGATATCAGTGGTCATGTAGAAAAAGCATTAAACAAAATCCAGCAAGATTCATGATAAGAAGTCTCAGCAAACCAGGAAGAGAAGGGAACTTCCTCAGCTTAATAAAGGACATCTGTGAAAAACCTATAGCCGATAACATACTTAATGATGAAACTGAATGCTTTCCTCTTACAAGACAAGGATGTCCACTCTCACAACCTCTATTCAGCATTTTATTGCAGGTCCTAACCAATGCAACAAGGCAAGAAAAAAAAGACATAAAAATTATAAAGGTAAAAGTAAAACCTGTCCCTATTCTTAGGTGACATGTTTGTTTACATAAAGCTATAGTAACTAGTAATGAGTTTCAGTGAGTTATTAGGATATGAGGTAAACTTAGTGAAAATTCTATTTCTGTATACTAACAGCAAATAAATAATGAAATAAAATGAATTCCATTTATCTTAGTATTAAAAACATACTTAGGTGGGACTTCACTGGTGGCTCAGTGGTTGGGAGTCTGCCTGCCAGTGCAGGGGACACGGGTTTGATCCCATGTCTGGGGGGATCCCACATGCCGCGGAGCAGCTGGGCCCCTGCACCACAACTGCTGAGCCTGCGCTCTAGAGCCCACGAGCTATGGTTGCTGAGCCCACGTGCCACAACTACTGAAGCCCGTGCGCCTAGAGCAATGACAAGCCACTGCGATGAGAGGCCCGCGCACCGCAGCGAGGAGTGGCCCCCACTCGCCGCAACTAGAGGGCCTGCACGCAGCAACGAAGACCCAATGATGACGACCCAACGCAGCTATAAATAAATTTATTTAAAAAAAACAAACATAAAAACATAGGAATAAGTTTCACAAAAAAACACGTAAAAACCTTTGCATTGAAGGAGACTATAACACGTTGCCAAGAGAGAGCAAAGACCAACATAAATTGATAGATATACTTTGTTCTTAGATTGGAAGATGAAATTTTATTAAGTTATCAATTCAGTCCCAATTGATTATAGATTCAAGGCACTCCTGATCAAATGCTTTTTAAAAAACAGAAACTAACAAGTTAATTCTAAAATATATTAATATACAAAGGATCTAGAATAGCCAAAATAATTTTGAAAAAGGTCATTGAAGCTGGAAGATTTATACTACCTGACTTAAAGATTTACTAAAAAGTTACGGTACTCAAAACAGTTTGATATTGGCCTAAGGATAGACAAATATATCAGTAGAACAGAATAGAGGGTCCATAAATAATCCATACATATAGAGTCATTTGATTTTTGACAAAGGCACTAAAGCCATTAGAGAAAGGAAAGTCTTTTCAACAAATGGTGCTGTAACAACTGGATGTATGTACTAATTTTATGAAAAAAATGTGCTGCAGCCTCTACTTCACGTAATTTGAACTGGATCATCAATTGAAATGTAAAAGATGAAACTGTAAAGCTTGTAGAAGAAAGCATGGGAGAATATCTTCATGACTTGGGGATAGGCAGAGATTTCTTATAGAACAAAGAAAGTAATTACCATAAAATAAAAAGGAATATTGATAGATTTCTCCAAAATGAAAATTTCTGTTCATTAAAAAATAGCATTAAGAAAGTAAATAGGCAAGCCAAAGACTGGGAGAAAATATTCACAAAACATATATCTCACAAAGGACTTTTTCTCAGAATAATAATGAACTTTTACAACTCAATAATAAAAAGACAGATGTTATTATTAAAAATGGGCAAAAAACTCACACTTTCAAGAGAAAAATATGCAAATGTCCATTTAGCACATGAAAAAGTGCTCAGCATCATTTGTTGTTGCGGAAATGCAAATTAAAACCACAGTGTTCCACTTAACACCCACTTGAATGGCTAAAATTAAAAAGACTGACAATACCAAGTGTTGACAAAGATTGGCACAACTGAAACTTACATGTTGGTGGTGGCAGTATAAAATGGTGCAGCCACTTTGCAGAACTGTTTGGCTCTTTCATAGAAATTAAATATATACATCCTCTCTAAAAACCCAGAAATTCTGCCCCTGGAATAAATGACCCATAAGCATGTAAAGATGTTGCACCTCACTGGTGTTTAGGTAAATTAAAATTCAAATAATGAGATACACATTCACTTTATATCCTTCAGAATGGCAAGGAGTAAAAGATGTTAGTGAGGAGTTGGATACTTAGAAATTCTGATGCGTGTCTTGAGGAGTTTAAGTGGATTTGGCTACTTGGGAGAACATGTAATGAAGCTGACGATATTTGTACTCTCCAGCCCATCAGTTGCATAGCTAGTGGTACATCCCAGAGAACTCTGAAGAGCTCTAGGAAGCACATGCATCATAATGTGCACTCTAGCACAGTTTGCAGTTTAAAAAAGCAGCATTTTAAAATGTTCATCCACAGAAAGATGTATGAATAAATTGTGGTTTATTCATAACCATACCAATACAGAGTTAAAATGAGTGAACTAGAGCTACATGGAGAAATCTCAAGGGAGGAGAAGGAAAGGTGCAGAATTTTACAAATAGTTTGATACCATTTATGTGCATTTGCAGTAGAAATACAAAGTTATGCAGAGGAATGAGGAACACCAACGGTTGTTTCTAAGGTAGGAGGATGTAATATTTCTTTAAAAATACTAAAAATTACAGCAAATAGGGCAAGTGTTGAGATATAATAAATCTTGTTGGTAGATACATGGGTGTTTATTATCTCTATACATTTCTGAATGTCAAAATAGATCACACCAAAAATGCAAAAATAAATGAAAACAAAACAACAGCTCACAGGTGAGGGAGTGGAGACAATGAAAGAGAACCAGCTCTTTTGAGATTTGTTCCTTCAGACTTCTGGGATTCTAAGCCTCTGTGACACACACACTGCTCCAGCCTCTTTTATATTATCTAGGATCCTCTTCTGTCAGCCACTCACATTTGGTTAATGGAATTGGTTGCCTCCTAAGACATTTATTTGAATGCTAGCTTTGCTACTGGCTGTGTGTATCTCTGGGCAAGGTGACTGCTCTCACTCTGTCTCCTTGACTATTAAATGGTAACAATGTGTTCTTTGCTCATTAATACAGCAGATGCATACTGAGCGCTTACTGTGTGCCAAGCAACTATGCTAGGTACTGAGATACACTAGGTGAAGACACCTGCTTTAGAAGCGATTCTCAATCCTGAGCCTCAGAATTGCCTATGAAACCTTTAAAAACTTTAAACATAACTGGGGCTCACCATGGGAAGCACGAATTAGGTCAAGGATTAATGCATCAGGCTGGAATGCCTGTTTCTATAATATCTCCTTCACAGATGATTGCAATATTCAGGAATGGTTGAGAATCTTTACCCTGTAGTCTACGTTTTATGGGAGCAGGAATTGTGTTTTTCTTGTTCTCTATCATATTCCTAGAGCCTGGCCCATAGTACATATTCAATAAGTATTTGTTGAATGAATAAACAGAAGAAAAAAGACATTATCACTGTCCTCTAAATCTAAAGTTAATAGTCTCTCAGGGAAGGCAGACAATTAAACATGTTATATTGAGTATCAAATGAAATAAATATAATAAATAGTAAAAATATAATAAAGTTTGTCATAATATTGTTGGCACTGCCTGGTATATAGTGGCTACTTAGTCAGTGTTAGTTGAATCTTTATGTAATAACTCCTAAATCCAATCTCTAGCATTAATCACTGACGTCTAGTCTTGAAAATAACTAATATAATAACTAATGTAATTCGTATAGTCACCGTTGTCAGTTGCTTACAGAATTCTTACGGATATTCCACCATCACCTCAGATTTGGCATTTCTAACCCTGAAAGTTTCTTCTTTTGCCTCTCCTCCGTCTTCTATTGAACTGTCTTTTCCAGCTATCTAATTTTTATCGTGGACACTATCTTTCTTCCATTTGCCCAAGGTAGAAGCTTTGCAGTCATCTTAGGGTCTTTTTTCTACACAATATGTTTTGAAATACTCTTATATCTTCCGAGCCTTGTTTTGTGCTCATAGCTTGATTTTGAATCTCTAAGATCTCCACGAGGCAGCAGGGTAGAGTGGTTACAAACCCAGATTAGTGTCAGACTGTGGGAGTTTGCTTCCAGCTCTGTTGCTTGCTGGCTTCGTGACCTTAGGTGAGTTCACTTGTCTGTGCCCTCATCTGTAAACATATGTTGTTATGGGAATTTATAAATGCATTATAACTGTCAGCTATTAATGCTAAGTATTTTATCTCTTCAGTTAAATTGTAGCTCCATGAAGACAAATATTATGCCATGTATTTCTTTGGTGTCCCCTCTTTAGTACCTATCAGTAGAAAGCATACAAGTGACTCAAAAATACTTGTCAGATTTGAGATTATGGTAGTTATTTTTGCTTTATGTTTACTAGTAAAGCAACCGTTTTTCTTTAAAGCCTGAGAAATAATTTTAGGACTTCTTGAGAATCTAATTCTTGCTATCTGAAAACAATGAACATAAAATGTGAAATTATAGTGAGATGAATGTGTTCTTAATGAGTTAATAGAACTCTCTATATATTGACAATTGAAAAGTCTTGTAATAGGAGTAACTTTCAGAAGTGGATATGCTATATATAAAATAGGTAACCAACAAGGACCTATTGTATAGTACAGGGAACTGTACTCAATATTTTGTAATAACCTATAAGGGAAAAGAATCTGAAAAGGAATGTATATATGTGTATATATATATATATATACACACTCTGAATCACTGTGCTATACACCTGAAACTAACACAGTATTGTAAATCAACTATACTTCAATTTAAAAAAGCAAAAAAAAAAAAAAACAAAAAAAAACCAAAAAAAAAGTGGATGTCCTGGGTTAGTGTTTCCTCAACCTGACTAAGCATAAAAGCCCACCTAGACTGCTTGTAAAAGTACAGATTTCCAGATGTCAGGAATCAGAATCTCCAAAAATGAGACCTGAGAATTTGTTGTTTTCTTTATTTTTTCCTTCTTTGCTAAATCCTGGGTGATTCCTGTGAGAGACAATTTTAGATAATGCTAGTCCAGATAATATACTTTCTTTTGAAGGTTTCAACTGGATTTCTGTAGGCAAGATATTTTAATCCAGCTATTCATATTTCTTTACCTTATTTCTAAAACACTTCAGGCCTGAGGACTTGCGCCGTGAGTTTGGTCGATATGGCCCTATAGTAGACGTTTACATTCCACTTGACTTCTACACTCGCCGCCCGAGAGGATTTGCTTATGTTCAATATCCTTTATTTTACTGTGTGCATGTGAATAGACTACATACATGTGCATATACATATATGTACTCAGGAGTATATTTTATGAGATTAATACTGCCTAATTAAATGTGTTTATTTCTTTATCTCAGAAAATCTAAAGCAGTCCACAGTAGCTGGCAAGCGCCCCTCAGTTTGAACCAACCTGTTAGCTAGAATCCAAGCATAAACCGAGCAGGCGAGACAAAAGGCACCTAAAGTTCAAGCATCAAGGAGTAAAGAGGGAGGGTGGACACAGATATAAAGACCTGGAAGAGGGGAAGTCTTTATCAAGCAAAAGACAAAGCCAACACCAGGTTGAGACTTCGGCTTTCCTACATTTACTCAGAGTTCCAGAATCAAAGCCAAGTCTGATGTTGTTGGTTCTGCGTCTCTTATAAAGTCCATCTTGCAAGCCCTAAAGAATAAAGGTCAAGGTTCAAGATCAAGTGACATTGAGGTAATTGCCAAAGTCTCATCTTGTATTGCATTACTTGAGCTTTTTCTGTTTTCTATTTTTAAAAAAGTAAATCCAGCAACAACCTCCTGAAATACAACTATTTAGTCGTTTTATATAATTTGTTTCCATTTATTTAGGTTTAATATATAATTTATATATATAAGGGAGTTTAGTGGGGTATTAGGAATCAATATATGTAATTCCAGATGTTTGCAGATTGTTTATATCTTTTATAATCATATCCCAAATAATAAAAACATAAAGGTATTTTAAAGCAGTAGGTTCAAAGTTAAATATCATTTTTAAAGAACCAAATCAGTTTTGAATATATGTTTTAGCTCACTTATATGTGTGCACTTTTGTTTATAAGTAATTTCTCCTAAATTAATTTAAAAAGCCTTTTAATGAAAGAGTAATTTTAATTTCAGAATAAAGATTTCTGCATGCTGATTTTTTTTCAGTGAAAAACCTGATAAATCTTTTACCTAACAGAAGGGAGTGAGTCCTCAACAGTTTATTTGATAATACTAGCCAATGTTGGACTTATCTTTTTCTCATAACATGTTTCTAATTATACATGCATACTACAGCTACACTGATGTATACATTAAAAATATAGAGATTTGTTTCTGTTCTTTTTATTTTTAGATTCACTCTTCTGAATCATAATGGGCCATTTGTTTTGATAATAAGTGACTTTTTTTCTTTTTATTCATATTATATTAGAGATGTGAGCTTAATAACTTGAGCTTGTTTTTCCTAATAATTTCATGTCACATGTAAATAATTCTTTAAAAATAATATTTTTATTTGATATCTGATGTTCAAAGTGTCCTTAACAGCTAGTCATATTTGAAGATGTTCGTGATGCTGAAGATGCTCTTTATAACCTCAATAGAAAGTGGGTATGTGGCCGTCAGATTGAAATACAGTTTGCACAAGGTGATCGCAAAAGTAAGTGTGGCTAAATAGTGGATCTTGTTTATTTAGCAGAATGAGTTTCAGCAATGACAGATTTTTTTAATTTAAAATTCCTTCCGAAAATACTATTCGAGTAGTTTATTTATAATAGAGTGGTTATTTATTGAGGTTTTCAGGTAATGAATTATAAATCTTGAACTTCATATTCTAGCACCAGGCCAAATGAAATCAAAAGAACGTCACCCTTGTTCTCCAAGTGATCATAGGAGATCAAGAAGCCCCAGCCAAAGGAGAACTCGAAGTAGGAGTTCTTCATGGGGAAGAAATAGGCGGCGGTCTGATAGCCTTAAAGAGTGAGTACAAAATATAAGGGGATTGAAAACTTAATTTTCTTAATTTTAAAATGGAAACGATTTTAAAGAGTTTTCAAAAACAGGCCACCAGAATCATTTTATTTAATATACATAAAAGAATCAACTTTTGTAGAAGGATATGCTCTTCTCTGTTTGTCATGTATTGTTATTTTAACTTGGGTTTATTAGATACCTTCCAGTGTTTTCATTTCATGACAGACTTAACTTTAACCTTTTTAGTAGAAAGATAATATATACTGAGGAAAAAACAAAAAATTAAAAAGTGTACACTTGACAAATAAAATGAGGATTTAAAAAAAATAAAATTTTCCTAAATGAACCCCCAGATTAAGAATCTTGAAGTCTTATGATTAAAAACTCATAAGAAATACAGTGTAATCACTGTGAAAGGAAGTTGACTAAAGTTAATGTAAATCAATATATTTATAAAAGGCAAATTATTTTCAAGAATATATTCCAAGTATGGTAGTATTGTAGGAAGAAGACATAAAAGTGGTAGATTTTTCAGAAAAAGATATTTGCAAGTTATCTATTTTGCCTGCTAGGAGTTTGTTTCTGTTAGAATAATAGTAAATCACAATGGAAATTAATTATTTGGTGAAGCTATTTAAGTAATAACTGAAATTGTACTAGCATGCCTAAATTCCTAAACACTTAGGCACTATTTATCTTGAGTTTTAATGCTGTGATTTTTTTCATAGGCATGTAGAATTTTAAGGTGAATTCTGTCCTTGAAGAATGATCAGCGTTTACACTAGTATCCTCTTTCTATGAGTAATAAGAGTTGGCTCTCCTGGAGACTTCCCTGGTGGTCCAGTGGTTAAGACTCTGTGCTTCCACTGCAGGGGGCGAGGATTTGATCCCTGGTTGGGGAACTGAGATCCCACGTGCTGAGCTGTGCAAGTTGGCTTTCCTGGGCCATATGTTGTACCCCTACGCTGTCCCCTGACGACATAGCCTCAAATCAAAAACGATCTGCAGAACTGCTCACTTTCACTCCAGTCCTTCCATTCCTCAACTCCAAGAGCCTAGACAAGGAAAAGCCCAACATAGGATATATGTACCAGAGCTAGACAGAGAGTCCTTGCCCCAAGTCCCTAGTTCTAAAAACAAGACTGTGAAGTGGCCTGGCTCCAGTCCCTCCAGCCAAGTGGAAAGAAAATATAGGAACAGAGAAATATCCAAGAATCTTGATTACTAGAAAATGTGGCCTCTTCAGAGCCCTAGAATCTTACATGTCAGCTCAGTCCCTCTCCTTGGGTATGAATCAAATGCTTTGATTTTGGCTCATTCTGAGGGAGGCATGCAAGTAGAAGGAAGCCTTAAGCTTTTTTTTTTTTTTTTTTTTTTGGTGGTACGCGGGCCTCTCACCGCTGCGGCCTCTCCCGCTGCGGAGCAACAGGCTCCAGACGCGCAGGCCCAGCAGACACGGCCCACGGGCACAGCCACTCCGCAGCACGTGGGATCCCCCCGGACCGGGGCACGAACCCGCGTCCCCTGCATCGGCAGGCGGACTCTCAACCACTGCACCACCAGGGAAGCCCAAGCTCCTTTTATAAGCCAGAAGAACCCAGGTCAGGATTGAGCCATCACCAAGATTGGTAAAGAAATATTTAGGAACAGTCATACTGTGTTCTGGAATTTGATTCTTTTTATCATACTTTGATAGTATAAGAATATAAACCTCCCTTGTGTCTGTGGAGAATAATCCATTTTGTTCCATGGCTAAGGGAGAGCCATTTTCCTACTGATTATTTGAGATTTTGACACTGATACACTCAAATACAAGTTACATTTATAGAACGTAAAATGTGGGAACAAATTAAGAAATTTTACATGCCATGTGTATAGGAAAGTCACACCAGTACCAATGGTATTGCTTCTGGCTTCATGAAGGACATGAATAGTAAGAAAGTGATGTTCAGCAGTTCACATTACTATAAATTAATGAATGGTTAATAAACCAAAAATCAAAGTAGATGTAATATTGTATCTAAAGCAGCACTGCCCTAATTTATTGAATAATATCTACTGGCCTTGGTGAAAAAGACTTAGTTTTAAAAGAAAAGGAAAAAATTGCCCATCTGATCCATTAAGAATATAAGCGGTTTCCAAATGTGTTAGAGCCTTGATTAACCAGAACATTCACAGCATTTTCTGCCTTCTAGTGGCAGTATACTACTTGGCTGGAGAAAAAACAAAAAAGAAGTCTGTCAGTTATCCCAGTCATCATGGCGTATCAGGATTAGAAAGAACGGGGACTCCCTGGTGGTACAGTGGTTAAGACTCTGCACTTCCCCTGCAGGGGGCCTTGGGTTTGATCCTTGGTCGGGGAACTAACATCCTGCATGCAGAGCGTCCAAAAAAGAAAAAACCACATTTTCTTGCAAGACAATGCTGTTCTGTTCTGTTCTAGTTATAAGACCGTTGCTTAACCTCTCTGACCTCAGTGTTTTTTATTTGTAAAGTTGTATTATAGAGAATGCAAACCTTACCCAGCTTTTAAGTTTCATAAGGATCAGATTGTATGTGTGTGTATGTGTATGGGTCAGCATATAGGTAAGTCTAACATGTACTATAAATATATTCAATGTATGTGTTGTATTACCTTAGATAAAAAGAGGTCACTGCTTTTGCCTTTAGTGGATGTGGGAAAAAACTAGTTTGCTGCTATCATTAGACTGTGAACTCTTTGTGGAGCAAGGACTTTTGTCTTAATGCTTAATATCCCTAGCATTTATCAGTAGTCCCTTACTCAGATATTCCATAAATCTTTGTTAAATTTGTGTCAGTGAATGTGTATATACTCCTAAATATTCCTGAAGAATGTTAAAATGGCCCCTAGTCCAAATATAGCATCCTTTTTTTTTAAGTTTTATTGAAGTGTAGTTGATTTACAGTGTTCTGTTAGTTTCAGATGTACAGCACAGTGATTCATTTATATATATATATTCTTTTTCAGATTCTTTTCCCTTATAGGTTATTACAAAGTAATGAGTAGACTTCCCTGTGCTCTACAGGAGGTCCTTGTTGGTTATCCATTTTATATGTAGTAGTGTTTATATGCATCCTTTTTCTTTCTTACGTTAGAGTTTTTTTTCCCCAAGGGCAATTTTCCCATTTTGTTTTCTACAACTATCTACAATAGGAATGAAACAATTTCTTAAAAACTGTGCTTTTAAAAAAATAAAAATAAAATAAAAGACTGCTTTTATTCTAAAATATATTCTACATCAATATGTTTATACTTTCCAGTGTTCTTTGTTCCTTCCTGTAGTTCCATGCTTTACCTGGGATTATTTTCCTTCATCTTGAAGCATTTTTACCGTTTCTTAGAGTACAAGTCTAATGGCAGTGAATTCTCTGTTTGTCTGAAAACTTCTTCATTTTATATTCATTTTTGAAAGATATTTTTGCTGAAGATAGTGTTATAAGTTGGCAGGAAGTTTTTTTCTTTCTTTAATAATGTCATTCCATTGTTCTGATATCCACAGTCAGTCTTAATGTTGCTCCTTTGAAGGTAATGTGTCTACTGTTCTCTAGCAGATTTTCAGATTTTTCTCTGACTTTGGTTTTCAGCAATTTCACTGTGACATGCCCAGCATAGGTTTCTTTGTATTTATTCTACCTGAGGTTTACTGAGTTCCTTGAAATTGTGAGTTATTATGCCTTTCATTAGTTTTGGAAAATTCTAGGCCATCATCTCTTCAAACATTGCTTGTACCTTTACTCAATTTTTCCCTTAGGCCACGTGAGTATGTACCAAATAACTCTTATGCTCTGTTCTGGATTTCTTAAAACTTCTTTGCTCATTGTGTTTCACTATAATATTTTTCTAATAACCAGTTTGCTATTTCTTACTTCTGCTGTATCTAGATTGCTATTAAATCCATCTAATGACTTTTTTAAGTTCGAATATCATGTTGTTGGTTCTAAAATGTCCATTTGATTCTTTTTATAGATTCCAGTATTGTTTAAATTCCCCATCTTTTTTATTTCTTTGTCTTTTCCTCTTCTTTTCTTTTTTTTTTTTGTATTTTTTGGGCTGTGCCGCGTGGCTTGTGGGATCTTAGTTCCTTGACCAGGGATCAAACCTGGGCCCCCTGAAGTGGAAGCTCAGAGTACTAACCACTGGAATGCCAGGGAATTCCCTTATTTTCTTGAACATATTAATCATAGTAATTAAAAAAATTATTTTCTGAATAATGCCAATATCCAAATTATTTTGGGTCTCTTTCGTTTTATTTTCCTTAGCTTTTAGTCATTTTTTTCTGTTTTTCACATACCTCATAATTTATTTACTTATTTTTTTTGTGGTACGCGGGCCCCTTTCACTGTTGTGGCCTCTCCCGTTGTACATGCTCCATTCGCGCAGGCTCAGCGGCCATGGCTCACGGGCCCAGCCGCTCCACGGCATGTGGGATCCTCCCGGACCGGGGCACGAACCAGTGTCCCCTGCATTGGCAGGCAGACTCTCAACCACTGCACCACCAGGGAAGCCCTGCCTCATAATTTTTTTTTGGATGTTGGGACATTACTGTTGAAAGATTATAGAGGTTTTGGATGATATGATTCTCCAAAGAAAGCTGTTTTCTTCTAGCAGACAGAGCATTGGCAGATCACCTTGATCCTGTCAAGGCTTGGTTTGAGGCACTGTTAAGGCTGATCCATTTCAGCTTTACACTTACTCCTAGGGCATGACCCTTAACCTGGAGGATGAGGCCCTTCTGACTTAATTGAAAGCCTGCGTTGTCACTCAAGGCTCCTTGACCTTTTGGGGGGCTTGAATTCCAGCCTCTCTCACCAGCAACTCTGTATCTGAGAAAATTTCAGCTAAGTTTTTTTTTTTAAACATCTTTTTTGGAGTATAATTGCTTTACAATGGTGTGTTTCTGCTTTATAACAAAGTGAATCAGCTATACATATATATATATCCCCATATCCCCTCCCTCCTGCTCAGCTAAGTTCTTAAATCTTCCAGCTGCTGTTTTCTGCTGACCTCTTAGAGTCTCATCCTGTGCATGTGCAACTTGGAAGATGGCCAGCGACCTGAGGAGAACTTGTAGGCAGATCTTAGGGGATGGGGGTTGCCTGCGGTGTCCTCACCTCTGGGATTTTCGTCTCTCCAGTCCTAGCCATTTTCGTGGCCCTGAATTCTAACTTCTGTCTCTGCAGCTTAGTCCAATAGCTGTTTTCTAGTTGGGCTCAAGTCTGCCATGCTGGCATTTGGAAAATGGTCTTAGGAAAAGAGCCATGGCTTATAACCCCTCGAGTTCTGCTTGTGTTGGTAATTCTCCAGTGCCTTTTAACAGTTGTTTTATAAATGTTGTCTACCTTTTTTATATAGCTCTTTTCTATGGGAAGATTAGTCTAGAACAAGCTGCTCTGTCATGGCAAGATTCAGAAGTCCATCTAGGTTTATGTCTTTATAAACATTTGATAAGCTTTAAATATTTTCTTTCTTTTTTTTCCCTTCAGATTTTCTAACCTCTTAGGATTATGTAACCCAGACTAAATATGCAAAATAAATATATTTTTCAGAACTGGCGCATAAGATATATTGATATCTAGCAAAGTCAAAATCTTTTGGTCAGATATTACAAACTTGTACTTAACGTTTGAACCAGAAGCATGCATGATAAAATTAGAGCTTCTTTTAGCTTATCCAATAAAAACATAACTAATGTTATGTAAAGTATATAAGTTCCTGAAAGTGTTGTTTCCTAACCTATTATGTATTTTTGTGTGAAATATATACTCTGATATTATGGATGTTTGCAGGTCCCGACACAGGCGATTTTCTTACAGCCAGTCTAAATCTCGCTCCAAATCACTACCAAGGCGATCTACCTCAGCAAGGCAGTCAAGAACCCCAAGAAGGAATTCTGGTTCTAGAGGACGGTCAAGGTCCAAGTCCTTGCAAAAAAGGTCCAAGTCGATAGGAAAATCACAATCAAGCTCACCTCAAAAGCAGACTAGCTCAGGAACAAAATCAAGATCACATGGAAGACATTCTGACTCCATAGCAAGATCCCCATGTAAATCTCCCAAAGGGTATACCAATTCTGAAACTAAAGCACAAACAGCAAAACACTCTCATTTTCGATCGCATTCCAGATCTCGGAGTTACCGTCATAAAAACAGTTGGTGAACAGCGACAGAAGAGTGCTACGTAGTATTTAATATGTTATTAAACCTCTCGTTATGTTAAATAAAAATTCTTCAAGGATTACAGAAAAAGTGAGTTGATATTAGTTATTTTGGGCATGTGCAAGAGATAAAATCTCTCTTCTTGGGTTAAGATTTGGTCTCAATTTAAGGGCCCATACCACAAATTATGATGTGAGTAATGTCCCATTTTATGGACCATTTTTTGTTTACATTGTGGCAGAAGGGTACTTTTCAAAGAAAATGGATAAAATGGAACTAATTTGGAAAATTAGACTTGGATGTTAAGAATAATACTAATAACTTTTATGAAAGTATTTTTTACTTTAAAGCACTTTTCTTTCATGTAAAAAGTAATTATGACTGTATAATCGCATAGGGCAAACTTAAGACTATTTGACATCTTACGTCTCCTTTTTGTTTTCTCTTTAAACTTGGGCCAATTCCTGATGGATATTAGTTCATATTACAAAATTCTGACATTTCTAAAAGTAGAGTTTATTGAGAGATCAAGCATTCAAAAGATACATTCTTTCCTGAGCTCAAAAAAGATTTTATTTTTACTGGGTGGAACAGTATTAGATAAGTTGACATTAAATTGCATCCTATACCATATTTATTCACTTCAGAAATACCGAAACGTTATAAAAATTCTGAATTTTGAATGGTTTGAGACTAAAAATGATGTGCAACACTCATAGTCCAAAAATTCATATCAAGCCTTACACATTTGAAGAGTGGTACATTTTGTATAAAAATCATACTTTATACCGTTAATTCTGCATACCTACTTTTCATCTACTGCTTAATTTTTCTTTTTAGCGCTCTAGCTGATGACTTTAAACTGTACAGAATAACTTATTTATTTTTGGAAATGTTTAGTACCTTGTATTAAGAAACTCAATACTGCCTCCTCAAAAAACAACTTTGCAGTATTGGGATTTACATTACACTGCCCTTCATTTTTTTAAGCCAAATAGCTTTATCGATATTCATTGCTTTTGTAGTTGTTAAAACTAAGAATTTCTTTAAAAATGTGTTTGTAGATTACGTTTTTCAGAGGGTTTTGGTAGTATTTGTGATAAAATGGTTTTGCATATGGTTATTATAGGGGATATATTTATAGAGCTCTACTTGTGTACCTTGTTGAATTACATTGAAATTAAAAGTTCTCAGCCCATACAGTTAATATTTGTATCTAGAGTGCTTTAGAAAAAAAATATGTCTTATATTTTTAGCATATAGGAGCCAATATTGCTTCTATTTGTTCTGAATACAAATTTCATTTTTTTTTTTGCATTTTACATCCTGTGTGTAAGAAATAACTTTACAAAATAATTTATATGCTGGTAATATTTGGACAGGTACCGTAAATTCATGTATATTGTACTTTCTGAGTAGATTTTCTCTATCTAATCATAGCAAAATTTATTTCAAAATTATAGCTCTTTGAAGTGTTCAAATGTAATAAAAATTTAGTTATAAAATTATGTGGCAGTATTGAAAATTGAGAGGACAGTCTGAAGAAAGAGCAAGACAAATACTGATTTTTTGTATCTTCTAAGTAAATGTTTGGGTTTACATACACATATATGTAGTTATTCCAAATACTAACTAGGAGTTGATTATAGTGTCTTTACATTTAATCATTATATCTTAGTAAAAAATTAATAAGGCAGTGTTTCTGAACATGCTTAATCCTTCGATTTACCTCTGATTTGGTTTTCCACTGTAATCCCTGGGCTGCTTAGGAGGGTACTGTTTGGTTTGATGGAAAAACTGGAATGATAATAGTTTAAACTTTCTGATCATTTACTATGTGCTTGGCACTGCTCTGAGTTTTACATTACTCGCTCATCACAACAGCTTTATGAGGTCAGTACCACTGCAGATAAGGTAAGTGAGACGCAGAGAGGTTAAATGACATGCACGAGGTCACACAACCATTACACTTTGGAGCTGGGTGGTGGCTGGGCTCCATACGGCCCTCCCTGATCACCATGCTTGTCTTTTTGGAAGAGAAAAGTCTTTGACAGATATATGCTAAACTAAGATAATATTGAGAGGAAAAGGAGAGAATAGAATTTGGAAAGGAAATGATTATAGGGTTCAGTGAAAATGGGTTCTGTGACTGAGTGGAAATTGATTGGCAGTTGTGCTGATATCCTGTAAAATTGTCCTCTGGGTACATCTATTCTAGGGTTCACTTCTGCTGTAGAATTGTTTCTTGGACCTTTTAAGAGAGGATACTTAGGGTAAGATTGTTAAATAAAGCAAATGTATCACACATCTGTGATCACTTCCTGTAAAGATAATATATTTACTCAGGTGCTTCCTATGTTTGGTGTAGGGGCACTACCTACCTCCATTTGTTCAAGATTCATAGAGGATAAGTTAATGTCAAAGAAGATAAAGGTGGCCACCATGACTGCTTGGTTTCTTTCTCCCCATGAATAATTCACATTTCTGTGTAGCAGCTGGTATTTTGTAGCTGCAAACGTAATGGGGGAATATGCCAAATTTTTTATCTGTAGTCTGGGGTTTAATCTTGTGCCTCTGGGATGTTTATTTTTAAATGTAAAATATTAACTAATTTCAGGACTTTATATGTTATCTGAGATACGACTATTCTAAGACATGCTGTTGTATTACAAGTAAGAATTTCTGCCTTTATTCCAATTCCATTGCATGAAGCAAAATTAGTCGAAGTTTAAAGGAAGAAGCGTTTAGAAATACTTTTATAATTCTTCTATACTACATTAAAATTGTAATTTCTTATTTAGAGTTAAAAATTAAATTTGTTTTCCAAACAGGGTGGTAGAATATTTGGGGTATCTGTATAAATAAATACATGCTACTTACGCAGGAGATCTTAATCTGGTATCATGAAACCAAAGCTTCAGATCTAGGTCCTCTAATTCAAACAAGTCCGTGAGTCTTGGTATTTTAAGGACCAGTGGTTCAGTGAGACATACGGATATTACTCTCAAAACTCATATATTTGATTAGAAAAATTTAAGTATTAAATGAAGATTATGAATTTAGCATCTAAATTACTCCCTTGATGAAACTAGGGTATTTAGGATCATAACCTTAGCTCTGGCATTGATCTAACCATGTCAATTTAGGCCCTCTGGAAATTTTATATCATGTACCTTTAAAAAGATGCTCTTAAAATTAAGCAAATTAACCACAGCTTTGTGCATCCCAGACAAGGCTCCATTGCCTCACACAGACAGCCTCGGGGGAGTAAGCACTTCATTCCTGACTGGGCTACGGCCTGGCCCCCACTGCTTAGAGAATGCCCCTAATGCACTGACCCCATCTCAGGAACACAATAGAGCTGGGACAGCCCACAGAGAAGGTGAATGGACTGTAATTGATGGATTGACTGTGATTATAGAATTAAATTGGGTACATCTTTTGAAAAGAAGCAAATTAAGTGTAGAGATACTATAGTCAAAAACCTATTTAGAAATACAATATTCCCTTATAGAAGTGTTAGATATTCCAGGTTGATTGAACTTCATTCAAGTTAAAACAGTACTTCACAATAATGACAAATACCATTTTTTATTTAAAGGAATCATGTGAGGAAAGACTGAATTTAAAAATATACATAGGATACTATACCACATCAGTAGTATTTTCCCAAAAAAAAGGTATAATTTTTTTTTTTTTTTTTTTTTTTTTTTAGGTATAATGTTTTTATTTTATTTTGGGGAAAGGGTTATATGATTAGTTTTTCTTGAATCTTATGTTCTAGGAATGTACCACAATTTTGAATTTATGAAAAGAAATAGTATCAACTTGTGGAGATAGATGGATGCTCAGTGGGTTAATGGTTACTGTTTTTTAAATGTATTGTGTGATTTAAAGCATATGTTTGGTTCACATGTTTCAAAACACCATATTCAACCTACCTGTAAGTTTATGAACTAGTAACGTTACAAATTAAAATCAGGAATATCTTAGGGTATGTCAGGTTTGAGGTTCTTTCAGAATGCAGATAGAAAATTTAAAGGGTCAGTCTCTCCAGATGAGAATATCTAGCCAGTAATCAGTGCTTTGTGCTAGAAATGGATTGATTGCATGTTTATTACTGTTTGATCTTATGTATTGCAGCTTGTGTAGGATGAGCAGTTTCTCAGAAAAAGTGTAAATTGAAACAAGAAGCAAAATTACCACTTTTCTAATTTAGGAGTATAATTCTGTGAACTAAATGCCTAAGAACTATATGCTTTTTAGAAATGGGTCCATAGAAATTGAGGAAAACCACATTCTGGTTTTCTTGGCTTACTCCTTATAGTATAGACTTAAAATGCTGTTAAATTGACTAATTTCAACAGAAATCTCAATATAAAATAGTCTTCCAGGCTCAAGTGATAGCCTTTTTTTTTCAATACTAAGAAAAATTCAGTGGATTTCTTTGTGGGGGAAGTTAAGAGCCATTCCTATGACATTTGTGAGGTGGTGTCTGCTTCGTGGGAATACTACTTTACACCTTGAGAAAAAGTACTCTGTTGAAGACCTTTTTTCAAAATCGACATAAGTTGTATAACTGGTCTGACTCTTCAGGGCATTCTTACATTTTAAAAATGAGATGGAATGTTACTTAAATTTATTTTAACACGTAAAATATATAATTTCATAAGAACCTTAAGGAAAATTAACATTCACATTGTCGGTAAACCTTAAGATTTTGGCCTTAAAATGTTAAATGTAACTGAATTAGGAAAACTAATGCTCTAGTTTTGTTTAGGATATTCATTATAATTTTTAATGTGTATACAAAGTCTAACCATTTTTGGTGTTATTTTACACTTTATAATTCTCTACTCTTGCCATATAGTCTATGTGGGATTTTTTTAAAAATACCACTTAAAAACATGGATAAAAAATTTTCTAAAATTTATTTGTAGTGAGGTGTCATAGAGTCTGTCATACAGAGTGAAGTATATCAGAAAGAGAAAAACAACTACTGTATTCTAACGCATATATATGGAATCAAAAAAAAAATGGTACTGATGAACCTAGTTGCAGGGCAGGAATAAAGATGTAGACATGGAGAATGGACTTGAGGACACGGGGTGGGAGTGGGAAGCTGGGGCGAAGTGAGAGTAGCACTGACATGTATACACTACCAAATGTAAAATAGATAGCTAGTGGGAAGCAGCCGCACAGCACAGGGAGATCATCTCGGTGCTTTGCGATGCCCTAGAGGAGTGGGATAGGGAGGGTGGGAGGGAGACGCAAGAGGGAGGGGATATGGGGACATATGTATGCATATGGCTGATTCACTTTGGTGTACAACAGAAACTAACACAGTACTGTGAAGCAATTATAGTCAAAGATCTATTAAAAAATAAAAAAATATACATGAAAAGCACTTGTATGAGGTGCTCTTAGCTGCCTGTCCGTAGTCAAATATAACTGATACTGTAAGAGGTTTTGGTGACTGCACTTTTGTCCACCTTTTATCTACCTTGACTAGAAGGTGGTGTTTTTACATGAGTATCTATCATGGAAAGTGGAACTACACTTAAGGAATAATTTTAAATGCTTTTAACTTTCCATTAACTCCACTGATATTAATTCAACATTAAAGGCTTTAAAGAGTAGGCGCCAACCAAGTGTTAAGAGTTGCACCCTGCTTTGCCCTTCTACCTCCTGGTCACTCAGTGCTCACCAGCCCTTCGGCCATCCCCTTTTTTCTTTGGGAATCTCAGACACACTTCCTTACGCTACTTGAAGTTCAAGTTATTCCATGTTAGATAATTCTTTAACTTTCCCCTCAAACCATGGGCAGTTGTTATAAATGCCCTTCAGAATCTTTATAGTCTCCACCTACCTCTTTACCCTCTCCTAATTTAAGTTTCTTCAAGCTTTAACATTTCAACATTAACATTAAATGTCAACTGTCACATTTCCCAAATAAGACAATGCTTAAATACAGTATCCTTTCTCTAATCTTTCAGTTCTTATTTACAATGGCTTTGGTATTTCAGTCATTGACTAGAATTGTTCCATTATTTTAGAAGTGTTATAACCAACTAACCAGCCTAGTTGAAAGAGCAAAGAAAAAACATTTAGGATATTCAAAGTTTACATCAAAAGATTGACTTATTTGTGCTTAATGTTACATGTAAGTGAGCTTTTGGAATTATTGGCAAATACTCAACTTCTGTGTAATGTTGGAGTGAACTAGTAAAGCAGCGTTAACTTTCCCGAATTCTGTTAACATTTTGTTGTAAAATTCTTTAATAAGAAAGTAATCTTACAATGAACACCCATATACCCACTACGTAGATTCTACAGTTAAAAGTTATGCTTGTTTTATCACATATATTTCCATCCATCTTTTCCTCAATTATTTTGAATTTAACATATAGTAAATTTTTGAAAATTGGAATATTCATAAGTGCGCTATTCCAGTTAAAGAGTGATCAAAAATCTTGGTTGAATATCTTATGTAAACATTCTATTTTCTTAGTTTTGAAATTCAGGGTCTGGCTTCAAACATCAGATGATTTACAGTAACCTAAGAAACACACAAATGGTTAAGGAGACTGGACTGAATGCACAGTGACTAGGACCCTTGGAAGGCTGATGGAAAAGGGTAATCCAATCTTTGATGTTAATCCTTTTGTTTTAAATTTTGAGAGCCCTTAGTGTCTGATCAGTTGAAAAGAGTAAGGGCAATTTCAACGTTGGAAGGGACGGTTGAGAGCCCTTATTATAGCAAGAAGATCCCCCAAATTGTAGATCTCTCCAAGGGTTTGGTAGGAAGAACCAAAGCCCTCTGATTCCACGTTGCCAAATAGAGTGAAATAATAAGGTTCTTCCTATTTAAAGATCTTAACTGTTAGAAGGCAGTTTTGAGTTCAGTTAAATCAAACATTTCCATGTTGGAAATAAAAGTCATCAAAATGTCTTCTACTTGCCATCCCCTCCTCAAGATTCTAGACTCTTAAGAACACATTTGTAATTCTGTTTTGACAACTAATCAGGTTAATCTCTAATCTTAGAACAATGGAACTATCTGTAATAATTTAGGAGTAGCTATATATATATATGACCAGTTTTGGAGGAGTCTGATTAGTATCTATTATCTTTACAATCATATATAAAATACCACATTTTCCTGCCACTTTATGTAGTAGACTGGGAAAAATTACTTAACTTTCCTGGATCCTTTCTTACACATGCATAAAAGTTATCGTATGAATGACTAGAGAAATGAAGTTTTCAACGTCATTGCTTAAGAATGTCATTTTGTCTTTTAAGCTATTATACATTCAAGATATATGATCTCTTCTAATTAAATAGAGCTTGAATAGAACCTGTAGCCTCCTTTGACAAATGTGCATCTGATTTTCCATGATTATCCATGTAGGCTGCTTTCTGCCAATTCTCCCGTTTTTCCCCTTCCTACCATTACTTAATTCAGAGACTGTAATTAATGCCACATCATCTATGACAAACTATTCCTCTAACAGAGGGAACTTTAAATTTGTGTCACCAGTTCTACACTAAGGAAACATTACTCTAAACTCTGCTTTAGAAAATGAATTCTGAGATCTTGACAGTGAACCCACAGTAAATGTAACACCTTCTATAAGTCTTAAATTGTAATTCACAAGTTTAAGTTTGGCAAATACAATTCCTGGGTGTTAGGAATATTACTCATACATTTTAGCATATTTAATTTAGAACTCCAAGAGAATTGCAAAGGATATGAAAAGTAACTTAATCCGAAAACTGTCAGATTAATTCAAGACAATCTAATCCAAGAGATATAAAGAAAAAGGGTTTAGTTCAACCATAAAATAGATCATCCCTAATCTTAGAACTTTATCCACCCCACAGCTTCAGAGAATCCTATCTAAAATTTTCAAGAAAGTTTCTTTCAAAGATTAATTTTTATGAGTTTTTATAAATAGCACTGTATAAAATGTACTCTCAAATTTCCTTTCAGATACAAAAACAAGCAGCTCCTGAACTACACGATTTGTGCCTACCACAATCCTGCTTCCTACACCATCTCATCTCAGCACAGACACACTCTTTCCCATTTGGAGACTTGTATTTGGGAGTCTTTGAAAGATTTATGGATAGCTCAGGGCTGAAACAGCAGGCTTGTGATTTTTAAGTGTTTTCATTCTGCAGTGTCCTTCAAAGTTTTAAGTATATAGAGGAAGATAATGAGACTCTCAGCCTTTCATACCCAAGTATAAGTACATATGTTTGATTCCCTCAACGTGAAACAGATATCAACTGCATAGAGTGCATGGGATTTGGGGGCCTTCCATTCTCTAAATAAAGGATAATTCAGCAATATGATGGGATGGTCATTAGAAGGGGGGAGATTTACAAAAAGATACAGAATGTTAAAAGATCAGTTTCACCCATCATCAAAACTTGGACTAAGGGAAGGAAACTTTGTTCCTCTTCAGCAGCTGGGCCCCTGCTGTCTGAATCCAGAACTTAACATTAGAACCGTCCACTAACAGCCTTTTACAGGTCAGTAGTAACTAACCACCATTAACACTTTCAGAGGAAATACTTTCAGTTCAGCAACTAATTTACTATCATAGATGAAGTTGAGGGTCCATAGGAGGCAGAAAAGATGAGGTCAAGAGTACTGGTAAAGGTGTTAAACCCAGTGAGGGAAAAAAAGAATATAGGAAGACAAAACATTTCAGTTCCATATTCATGTTGTAATTAGTGCTTCTGTGCGCTATTACCAAAGCTGTACCTCTCAGCCTGACCTATCTTCTACTTGCTGTGTGTTTCCACGTGGATGTCCTACATGCATCTCAAAGTTCAACATGCAAATCAAAATTACCTTCCTCTATAATTTCAACCCCCTCCAGAGTTCCCTAATTGCTGGTTTTATCTTCCTGATTGCTCAATTTAAAAATTCTTTTCTAACCCTTCATTCAGTTGCTGAATTCTGAATTCTACCTCCAAAGTATCTCCCAAGTAAGGCCATGCCCCTGTATACCCTCTGATAATATCCTTTAAGGCTCTTTTTTAAACCACTGAAATATCAAGTGGCTTTCATGTCTCAAGCTTTCCCTTTCCAAACTGTTCTATGTATTTTCACCAGTTTTCTTTTTGAAGCAGAAATCTCATTACCTTGCTCATAAGCCTTTCGTGACTCTGCCATGCTTATAGAATAAAGTTGAAACTCTTCAGCATGACATTCAAAGCCCTTCATGTTACTACCCCAATACACCATTCAAGACAGTGAATCTACCTTCCCTGCACTTCTCTTAAGCTACTGGGTATTCCACATCTTTTCATAATACTGCTAAAACTTTTATCTCTGACAATATATTCAACTCTTCTTTGCATGGCAGATACAACTGAATATTTTAAGGCCCCACTCAATGCTACTTCTAATAGATGTCCCGATTCCCAACTAGACAATCCCTACTCACCAGCATTAGTCACCACCTGCTGGAAGAGACAATGACTTGACTTTTGTTTTTACCTCCTCTAAAAACGTTTCTTGTAGGGTAAGCTTGTATTTCAGTTATGGCCATCATTTCCTACGCTGTTAACTTTTAGCTCTGCCAATTATCCTTGTACAGCTGACCCCTGAACAACTCAGGGGTTGGGTGCACCAACCCCTTGCGGTTGAAAATATGCATATAAATTATAGTCTGACCTCTGTGTCCCTGATTCCTCCATATCCAAGGTTCCACATCCTCGGATTCAACCAACTGTGGATCATGTAGTATTGTAGTATTTACTATTTTTTAAAAATCTGTGTGTAAGCGGACCTGCTCAGTTTGAACCTGTGTTGTTCAGGGGTCAACCATCTCCTGAACGTACTTCACACTTAATCCCCCGCCACACTAAATTGTAGACATGCTACTCAAAAATGACACGAAAGGGCTTCCCTGGTGGCGCAGTGGTTGAGTCCGTCTGCCGATGCAGGGGACGCGGGTTCGTGTCCCGGTATGGGAAGATCCCACATGCCGCGGAGCGGCTGGGCCCGTGAGCCATGGCCGCTGAGCCTGCCCGTCCAGAGCCTGTGCTCCGCAATGGGAGAGGCC
>NW_020171987.1:454559-547054 GCF_003031525.2 Neophocaena asiaeorientalis asiaeorientalis
AAAAAAAAAAAAAAAAAAAAAAAAAAAAAAGACATGAAAGAACATACTTCAAACAAGGAGGGGAGGGGTGGTTGAGGCAGTTTTATCCAAGACAGGGACTCTATATTAGTTTCATTGTTAGGATTTTTATAATATGCAGAAATGTGTTATCAAACATGTGCACAAATGAGCCGTTTGCTGGAGTCATTAGACTGATTTGGGAGATGTCAGAACTCACCTAGGCCAACCCATTAGTAATGTTTACAACACGTTATTTAAAAAAGCTAAAATTGGGCTTCCCTGGTGGCGCAGTGGTTAAGAATCCGCCTGCCAATGCAGGGGACACGGGTTTGAGCCCTGGTCCGGGAAGATCCCACATGCCACGGAGCAACTAAGCCCGTGCCCCACAACGACGGAGCCTGCGCTCTAGAGCCTGAGTCACAACTACTGAGCCTGCGTGCCACAACTACTGAAGCCCACGTACCTAGAGCTCGTGCTCCGCAACAAGAGAAGCCACTGCAATGAGAAGCCCGTGCACCGCAACGAAAAATAGCCTCCAGTCACCGCAACTAGAGAAAGCCCGCGTGCAGCAACGAAGACCCAACACAGCAAAAAAATAAAAATAAACAAATTTATTTTTTAAGAAAAGGTAAAATTGGTGACTACCAACTGGGGGAATTTTGGACTATGGCCTTAACTCCTAAAATGAGATTTCCCATCTATTTGTAAGGAAGATACTTGCATTTATGTGAGCCGGAATGAAGACTCATACAAAATGCCAGTATCAAATTTGGATTGGCAGAAGTTCCTTTGCATCCTCAAACCCTTTCCCTTCTTTTCTATAACTGATTGCTTAATATCCCCACTCAAAATTTAGCTGCCTTTCTTTATACCACCTCTTGAAGTCCTTAATCACAAAACCAGTCTCCCACACACACACACATGCCCTGCGTTTTTAGTAATCTCAAACCATTTAATAATTATGGTTCTCTCCCCAAGCACCGTTTCTGGAAGAAACCAGGAATAGGGCAGAGGTCGGTGGCTTTGAGCTAAGACAGCCTTAACCTTCCCCCGACATCGAAATGCTTTTACTTGAGGACATGCTGCCAGGTGAGGGACAAGGCCTTGGAGGAGTCTAGCTTATCCACCACCCCCACAGCTCCTCATAATCCTAACTTCTTTGGCTTGGGCGGGTGCCCACCATGCCCTCCTTCCCAGGTCCATCCCGGGCCCTAGTGCTGAGGGGCAGAAGCACACGCCTGGGCCCTGGGCCCTGGGGCCTGGGGCCTGGGTTTTGTTCCTTCTCAACACCGAAAGTTGAGTCAGGGCTTTTAAAGAAGACAAAGACAAAAGCAAATACTGTGGGAGTTTTGAGATAGTTTAAAATCATGTACTACGCAAAAGAAATGCAAATGGTTTTCCCCAAGTGTAGCATGACTGGATCCCATTCAAGTCCCACATTCATACTAGCTTTGTATTAAAATCTGTGAAGGAAAGGGGTAATTACATAGTACTGCCTAAAAACCTGAATGCTTGTCCTGATAAAATGTAGATTACTTGCCTAACACATTCTAGTCTTTAAACTTATAAACCACCCTAAAATTTGTATTTTAACTTACAAATCACCTTTAAGTTTGAAAAGAATGGCTCCTGTCAATCTGTTAATATTGTAATTTGGTCTTTTATTACCTTCTTTTCCCTTTATCTTCCTAACAAGGACACTAATTACGAAGCAACAAGATTAATGCAAATAAAAGCAGCTTTCTATAGTCTCACTACGTCAGTGGTATGAGCTGAATAAACTCAGTATCAAATTGTACAAATTCACCTAAAAGCAACTTCAGTACAATATACTAAACCACATACTGGTATTTGTTTTATAGGGAAGTGCCACTGCATGGAACAATTTCTTCCACTCACATACTACAGTTACAAACCTTTTACCCCTTTGCAATGGTAATTTTTTAACTAGACCATTAGTTAAAGTTTAGGCCTGGAGCTGGTAACTGCAAACACAAAGTGTGCTCTATACACCCACAAAACACAAGTTACAGGAACATTGGAGGAGATGTTTCAAGACACTCCAATAGGAGAAAAATAATGGCTGAATAATTGGGCTGCACTATGATCTGAATTCCTATGTTGAGACCCAACCCCCGAGGTAACATACAGGAGGTAGAGACTTGGCGAAGTGATTAGGACATGAGAGCAGGAACCCTCATGAATGGGATTTGTGCCCTTACAAAAGGAGCCCCAGAAAGCTCCCTCACCCCTTCTGCCATGTGCATACACAGCAAAAGGACACCATCTATGAACGTTTAAAACTGGGATCTCACTAGACACCAAATCCACTGATGCCTTGATCTTGGACTTCCCAGCCTACAGAACTGAGAAATAAATTTGTTTATAAGCTACTTAGTGTCTAGTATTTTGTTACAGCAGCCCAGAAGGACTAAGACATGCTGCTAAGTGTTCTACTTTAACACCAAAACTATTCAACTTTTAAATTTAACACCTTCTCACTAAATATATCTGTAGTCCATTTCACCCACTCTTCAAACTATAAAATCTGTTACTTTATAATACAACATATTTCCTTACATCATCCTTTAAAAAATTTAACCATCCTCTTTACCAGTGTGTTAACACTTCTCTTAGCTAAAAACAAGTCTTATCTTCTATAAGGTCGAGAGTGCACTTGTATCTTAAGTTTCTCTAAGTGCTTTTTAAAAACCCATCTACATATACCTATATGTAAATGAAGTTAACTTTCTCTGAATTCATTTAAGAACAAAGCATGTTACAGTCAATGCCAAGAAAAATGGTTGGTTGGGGTGTTGACAAGCTGTATAGTGACCACATCTATTAGAAATTCTCAGATCTTGAGGTGGCAAGTCATCATGCCATCCTGGCATTGCTTATTAAGTCAATAGTGATTCTAAGTTAAGGTTAGTTAAGTGTCCTCCCTTCTTGTGTGAACCAAAATGATACAAGAAGTTGAGACTTAAGGCTCATTTATTTCTTCCTCAGGATGGTAGCACCTTTCTCATCTATACTACCTTATAGGATCATATATAGCCTCTGAACACCTTTACTTTTTCACATGTCTAAATATTGACCAATTACTCATTACCAATTACTTTTTCCTTTGTATTATTTGGCATAAACTTTGGCCGTGTATAATATAATGAAAAACGATATGGGGAAAATTGTGTTCTAGAATTTCTTACTGGAATAGACTTTATAGATACACTACTGAGTAGAAGTTTGAATTTTAAAGTAAAAATACATATGCTGCCATAACTTAAAGCAAGCTTGAGATTCCAAAGTCTCCATCTAATATTTTAACATCAATTGTATTTGCTTTGATTCAAGTATCCCATTCAGTATCAGTATAAATTTTGCAAATCAAACAAGTGCCGTTTTCTTTCATTGTAAATATGTGGTAAGTCAAATGCTGTTTTATGAAACAGCTCAAAAAATAAACACATATTCTAAGCTATAAGCTAATCAGCTTTACTTTTGCCCACAACCATTTCCATTCATGAGATGGGGAATTCCTCCCCTTAGAGGTAGTAGTGTTAAATTATTGGACTCTCCAGCTTTCAGAGGGAGGATGTACAATTAGTATAGACATTTAGCCAGTAAAATGGAAAGTTAAAATCCATCTCCTAGTTACACATTCAAACATGAAAAAACAATCACACACAAAGAGTCAAGACTAGTTGAAAAGGGGGGGGCCAAATTATTATTATTTTAAAATTTGATTACAACCGATTTTGTTGGCATTAAAATTTTAAATTTGAATGGATATAAACCAAAACCCAGAAATTAAGTTTGGTAAAAATGGGAATAGGAGTTTTCCGGTAATTACAGATTAGAAGGCAGAAATCAACTTAGAGAAACATAGACAAACCCCATGTTTACAATGATTGTGCCACAGATTTAAACTTCAGTAGTGCATTAGTAAACTGTTCACATTGAGATCTTCACCTTGAGATTCGACAGCTGTTTCTTGAAAAAAATCTCAGTACCTTGTGCAAATAAATCGGTCTTTCAGGTGCCTTAGCACACTTAAAATTTCTCCATTGTATATATACAAAACACCTACCATTTGGGCAGGGCAAAATACATACTTTCATAACAAAACTATAATGTACCTCTCAAGTATGAACAATATACACATAATACATGGTATACAGTATTTACAAAATATAAAATATAATACAAGCTGTTTGTAAATTTTTAAACTCATCTTTTGCCCTTGTATATTGCAACAAGGTAATTTTCCATTTCTGTACCACTGCTTTTCAAGAGTCCAGGGATTTTGGAAAAGCTATGTTTTACATACATACTGAAATCTGAGATCTAAGTTTGAACTTTTAGGAGAGTTTTTAAGTGTACTGCCATCAACTCCCTATTTTGGTTGGAATTTTCAATGGTGCTTCCCATCCAGTGACTAGGAGGCTTTGGAAGAACACTAGGAGAAGGTGGGTCACTAAACTTTGCCCCAGCATAATTCTCCTTTTGGCTCACTTCAGTTAGAAATGATGATTTCTTCAAATGCTTATTTTTAATATTCTCAGTATTTTTAAAAGGCTTTTTTTCCTGCTTCTGAATTATATCAGATGAAACAGAATTCTGCCAAAAGTTATTTTCATTTCTTTTTGCAGAGGTGATCTTGGTTAGTGGTAAGTTATATTTGCTTTTCTGTCTGTTTATCTTTGGTTGTTCACACAAGTGTATACCATGAACAAGCTGGCCGTGGGGAATGGCAATTTTCTCCGATTTTCCCATCTTTGATTTTAAAACCTACAAAGACAAGGAACATAAAAGTGAATACAGTCTCATGATAAAAATCAGTCATGAACCTCACCATATATCTAACATATTTTCTTTTAAAAAGTTCCCCTGGACTTTAGTTCACTATCTTGATTAAATGCTTGCTGCACTTATCCCTGGAAGTCCAAATACGCACACATCTAATTTTACCACTAAAAATAGTTAGTAATCACTGTTACCAGTGCTGATTCTAAAATGTCAAAGAACCCAAGGTAACCAAGTCCACCTTTCTATAAAGAGTAATTAACTATATTCCAAACATGTATGACAACCTCTTCCTAACTAACAAAGGTCAGCGTTTTTACAGCAGCGTATTTCCAAGAGAAATTTTCAAATGCTTTGGTTGATTAGAAAGAAAAACTATGTTAATAGATACACTATTTACCTTTTAAAACAGGTACTTTAAAAATTATGTCAGAATAGAAATTTGATTAGCAGGAGACTGATTTTAAGTGAGGAAGTGTTTTGATAATGGTTACTAAGTACACACATTAAAAATTATCCCCCCAGCTTGTGAAAACAAAATTTCAGAAATTTAAATACTAAAATACTTACCACTTTCTATCATCTCGTCCAGTTACACATATAATAGTCAGAAGAAAATGCTTTCTGCCTGCCCCCTACTTTCTGTTGTAAAAATTACTTCAAGAACTTTACTGCCTTAATTCCAGTCACTTTCCTAACTCAAGTGATCCTTACAGGAAGCCATGAGATGGAAAGACAGGGTAATCTATTCGATCACTGCCCGTTCAACACTTGTAATACGGTAGGTAAGCCAGGACACAAATAGTAAGCCAGGACACAAATAGAAAGCCGGAGCACAAGGTAACATAATCCATATCAAAAAGGGTAACTGACAACAGAGCTCCCGGTTTCAATACCGTTCTAGAAAATAAAGGAATCTTACTAGGAAACAAGTACAAAAACTCGCTTTTACAGTAATTAATATTACAGAAGAGCCGTGGAACTGAAAGGAACGTATACAAAATTTAAGTAATCACGGTGGACAAATTTAAGTTTTTGCAAGGGCACAGCTAGATGAGCTGCAAATCTCTCAAACCAATATTCTTTCAACAAATGTCAGTAACTTACTTTCATTATTATTATAAAGGTTTCTGAAATTCAAGTCAAAATGTTTTATTTTGATACAAAGGTTACTTTAAGTAATATAGCCACTTAATACCGTTTACGTTTTAATCAATTTTATCCTAGTCCAATAGCAACTGGGCAGCATATCGTCAATTCAATTGGGAACTCTTCTTTCGGAAACTTCATTCTAGACATAAGCAATAAAACTACCTTCCGCTAAGAAAGCGTGGCACAGTACACCGTGGGGATGCGCAGTAAATTCCGTTCATCTGATAGACTAGCCCAGAGAACTTATCGCTTCAAAGAGGTAACAGCTCTGCCGTCGCTCCTGCCGACTTTCGAAGTTGAAAAGCACAGCTAAGTAGGTCGGCCCCGCGAGGAGCAGCGCCCCAGGTGGCCCGGCGCCCCACACCGCGCACCTCACAACTCAGCAAAAAGCCAACCGGAAGCGGGCGGCTGCCGCCCCATGACAAACCCCACACCGGGTACCGAGAGACCGTACGCGCGTCCCGACGAGTCTTGTTGCTGCCAACGGTCGGGAAGCCCCCAGGGGGCCCGCGCCCTCGCGCTCCCAACCCCCGCCCGGCTTGCCTCCTTCATGGGCGCCGAAGCGCTCCGCACGTAGCGCGCGCTGACGTCAGCCTCCAGCGGGTCTCTTCCTTCTCCCGCCCGCCACTCCCCACCCCGCGCCCAGAACGCCGAAACCCCCTGGAACGTCGCCAGCCTTCTAAATCCGGGCTGTTGCTGGGGCGCAGCCGCTGCTCTCATTGGCCGGCTCCCCGGAGCCAATCAGCAGCGCCAGCGCTGGCCTCCCCTCCCCCCCTCCACCAGCAAGAACAGAGCGGGCGTCACGGAAACTTCCCTCCCGAGTAAACAACCGTCCCTCAACCCTCAACCCGACCCCTCCCTTCCCGACCCCAGAGCGCAGGGCCCCAAACCTCGCGTCCGGGCTGTGGCCGACTAGGGGCCGGTACGCCAGCGGTACCCCCGTCCCACTCGCGGCCCTTACCTCTCTATTGAACGAGGGTTGGCCGGGCGCCGCGGGCGGCAGCGAGCCAGGGAAAGGGCTCGCTTCCTCAGTTCGAGCTGCGGTCGCAGGAGCCGGGGCCCAGGCGGCGGCCTGGGCCTGGTCCGGGACTTGCTGCGCTCCGCCGTGGCCCGTCGCGGGGCTCCGCCCGCCCTCCAGGCTCGGCCGGTGCTGCTGGTACTGGTGGAAGCGGCTGGGAAGCTGCCCCGACGGGCTGGCCCGCACCTTCTTCTTTCGCCGCTTCTTTGGTGCTGCCCGAGGGGTGCCCCCCGCCGTGGCGAGGCTGCAGTTGGGCAGAGGTGCCGGGGCGCGAGGATGAGGGATCAGGCAGGGACCATCTTCCCCTAAGAAGTGAGGGAGGAAGAGAGTGGGGGGCAGCCCCCGTGGGTCCGGGATCCGGGGCAAAGGCGGCGGAGCAGTGGTAACCATCGGGAGGGCCCCGAAGTAACCGCGGGCGGAAAAACCCATGGGCGCAAGGCGGCCGCCCAGAACAAGCGGCTCCCGCTGTGGGACAGAAACGACGGTCATAGCACTACGAGGAAAAGTGGCTCAGCAAGAGTAGAAGGAGGAGATAAGGCCAGAAATCACAGGGCGGCGGCGGCGGCGGCGGCTGCTGCTAACAGAGCCCGAGAAAAGAACATACCACGGGTCGGGCGGTGGCGGCGCAGCAACAAATATCCTGAGCCTCCGCTCCGAGTGTTGTTATCGGAAGCTCCGCCCTACCCCGCCCACCTCTCTGAGAAAGCCCAATCAGAATGCGACAGGGAGGCCACGCCCCTCCGGCTCCGCCTCCACCGCCTTGAAGAGGCACACACAAACAACCCGCTTGCTGCAGCCCGGCACAAAGAGCGCGCACTGCGCAGGCGCTGCCATCGGGCTATTTCGGGAAGAGTCAGTCCCGCGAACAATGAAGTTCAGTTTCAGTTCCACCAGCCCCACCCCCCTACCCACTCTTCTTCCTCACCCCCGCACCTCATCCTGAAGGCGGTGGTCTGATGGCTAGATCTAGGCTGAATCTTGGGGATGGGGATGGGGTTGGGGGCGGGAACCAGGGAGGAAGAATCGGGAAGCATCAAGGCCACTGACCTTGGGGAAGTACTTATTTCAAGTCCAACATAATAGCATTATTATTGGTTTTTTTTAATTTTAAGATTTCAGAGTGCGCGGTAGGGGTTACATTCGTCGCAGTCGGAAAGAAAACCAGTCCACATTTAAATTACATTTGATGAAGTGTTGCTCACGTTTTTTTTCATTAACTCGGGTAAGAAACGCTGGTCATTAGCCATGATAATCGGAGTAAAAATTAAGGGAGTGACTTACTGAAATTGGCCTCTTAACGTATAAAAAGTTGTCCATAAATCCGTAATTGCACATTGGAAATGTTACTGATTTCATACTGTGGGACTTTGGGATCACGAAACAGTGCCTGATACCGAGAAGAAAGCAAAGGAGGAGGCTTGCGTCTCAAAGGGAGAAAGTGAAACAGCTCTGCAACATACAGTGTATTTTGCTAGGTCTGTGTTGATAGAAATTCCTCATCTCCCCGCACTGCGCTCACACACAGAAAGAACTGTGGCTATTTTTCAAGCACATATGTGCCACGAACTGTTCTTTGCATGAATTATCTCATTTGAACCTCGGAACAACTCTAAGGAATCGGTACTATATTTTATCCCCAGTTTACAGGAGAGAAAACGGGCTTAGGCAAAAAGTACTTGTCAAATGTCATACAGTAAGCTAGTAGCAGAATTTGAACTCCAGGTCTGGTAAAACTAAAATTTTAACACCATCCGTACTACCTGCCACACTAGATTATAGGTTTTTAGAAAACCACAATAAACTTCTTTGTATCCTACCAGCCTTTAACCAATATTCTTCAGCTTTGTGGTGCTTGATAAGTGTTTTGTGATAACAGAGTTGGACAGAGGCAATATCCAGAATAATGCTTCCCAATAACTTTATATAAACTGTTAATACTACCTTCCATCATTATTGATTGCTGGACTTTATCATTTTTGCTGGATTTTACTCATTGTTGTGTTTCCAACACTTAATACATAGTAAGTGCTCATGATCATTGGATGAATGGGAATCATATACTTCCAACCCTGTAAAAGCTCCTCAGGCTGTAATTGAAATTGTCAGGTCTGTAAGTTGGGTTTAAGATCCATCTGAAGAGAATAGCCTGGCAAGAGTTGGTGGATGGACTTCCCTGGTGGTGCAGTAGTTAAGAATCTGCCTGCCAATGCAGGGGACACAAGTTCAAGCCCTGGTCTGGGAAGATCCCACATGCCTTGGAGCAACTAAGCCTGTGCGCTACAACTACTGAGCCTGAGCTCGAGAGCCTGAGAGCCACAACTACTGAGCCTGCGTGCCACAACTGAAGCCTACATGCCTAGAGCCCGTGCTCCACAGTAAGCGAAGCCACCGCAGTGAGAATCCCTCTTGCCACAACTAGAGAAAAGCCTGTGCCAGCAACGAAGACCCAATGCGGCCAAAAAAAAAAAAAGTTGGTGGAGAAGAGCAGGCGAAGATTATGGAACCTCTGGAATGAGGTAATTTGTTCTTTTGTTTTTGTAAGAGTTTCTGCTTTTTCAAAGGACTTTTTCATCTGTTATCTCATTTTATTCTTACTCCAATCCTTTAAAGTAAATAGCAACATGTAGATAATATAAATAAAGCCTCTAAAGGTAAAGTAACTTGCCTAAGGGCCACAGTCCCTTAGGTCCGAGTTAGGGACTAAATCACTTGAACTCCTAATGCAGTGCTCTTTTCACCAGATCCCAAGGCCTAAGATTTGACTTTACTAGGGTGTACTATCAAACTGTCCTGAAGAATAATTTACCCTTCAGGGGGCTGCTAATTTGTAGTCAGTTCAATGGGGCCCTTGATCAAGAACACCTGTTGTTGTCTATGTATGTGTCTTGGGTGGGTGTTGGGATTATTATGTGGTATGTAGTTTATCCTTTTGAGACCTGAAGTGTAGGCCTTGCATAAAACCCTGGATTCTGTACTTTAAGAAAGGTAGCCTTAAAAAAAAAAAAAAAAAAAAAAGAAAGGTAGCCTTGCAGCTGTGGCCACCTGGGTGGTAGGTGCTAAGATGGTGCCTACCACCAAGAGACTGGGAGCTGGAATGGACCACTGGAAGAGAGTAATTTGGGTTTTATAAACCATATTATTGGATTTCATTTTTACCCTTTGTGTATAGTTCCCATAGACTCCTAGTCTTTAGTAAAGTCTGGTTCTAATATTCAAACCTGGTTTCATCTGTGCTATACGATATAAAGGAAAAGATCAGATACGCTTGTCTGGGCCAATATGGAGGTAGCAAGACATTCCAAGGGTAAAGTTAATCTTGAGAGGACTTTAGGGTTCTTGAAGATTTTTGTTCCATTGCATGTCTTGGTTTTATTTTTGTTAAGTCAACAGTTTATTTACAGGAGGTGTTTTGTTTGTTTGTTTAAATAAACAATTGAAAAGTAGTCAGGAATTAAAGCCCACCTGTGTTTCTTTTTCTTTTATTTTTGGCTGCTCCAGAGGCATGCAGGATCCTAATTCCCAGACCGGGGATGGAACCTGTCCCACCTGCAGTGGAAGTGCAGAGTCTTAACCACTGGTCCGCCAGGGAAGTCCCCCCATTTGTGAAATAAGCAGTTTACCTGCATTGACGTTCCATAGCCCTCTGAATTCCTCTGCCCTCTCTTCTGTCTACCTTTGTCTCTCTCACATTTCACTTCTGCCCTCATCCTCTCCCTCTCTCTACCTTGAATATCATCTTTCACTCCTGCTCTGAATGTCCTTCTTCCCCCTTCACTGTTACTTTGTTTCCATTTCCTCTGCCTATTGTTGCTTAGATCTTGAACATCTAAGCTCTAAAGGACACGTGTATGAAAAGAGGAACACTTACTCCAATTTATACTTTGCTTAATTCTCAAATTATTACTCTTTCAAATCTATGAAATAATATTCCTCTAAACATTGAACATAACCATGAAATCACAATGTTTACACTTAATGAATAAAAATTTCCCTGACATTTAAGCCTTGATCACAAACCTTATTTTATCAACACACCCTGAAAAGTTTATTTGAAATTTAAGGTTTACTTTTTTAAATATTTATTTATTTGGCAGCGCCAGGTCTTCGTTGCTGCATGCAGGCTCTTAGTTGCGGCATGTGGGGATCTAGTTCCCTGTCCACGAACTAGAACCTGGGCCCCCTGCATTGGGAGCGAGGAGTCTTAACCACTGGACCACCAGGGAAGTCCCAAGGTTTATATTTAAAAGCAAACAAAATATGCACAAATTTTCACAAAATTTATACTGACACTTCAATTGCTTGTGAAGTATTATTACTGTAGGTCGAAATTGTTGTCTTCATTATCCCTATCCTCCTTCATTATACCTTTCTGGGGTTGCAGTAATTTTACCACATGTTTATTTCTTAAACCTTCCTGAGAAGGACAGCAAGCCTTTGCAGGCTGTGCTTTGCACAAGGGTGCCTGGCTGAAGGGATGAGGGGGTGCTGAAATACAACTCTAAGTCTGCTCTTGAAAGCTGTTTTCCCGGGGGCTGGGGCCACCTGGAGGAAGGGATCTCTTTTTCCTATTGCTACAAAGGTTTCAGAAGAACTAGTGGCAGCCCTGGGGTACAATAATATTATGGATACTTGATACTATTTCATCTTAGATATGAAACCAAAGGAAAAAGCATGTTATTTAGACCAGCTGAGGTTTCAACCAATTGAATCTTAGTTGGGGTCACAGGCCTGGTTGTGCCTTCTGCCTGGCTCTCCTTTTATACACTGTTAGAACTTTAAAAATCCTTACCACTCATAGAATGCAACCTATTGCCTCTCCTGAAATGTTTTTTGTTTCACTTGGCCACCTTACAGAACCCAGTTTCTTAACATTATATATTGATTGATCTAGACTGTTCATTTTTGCAGACTGATTTTGTCTCATTCATTAATTATGATAAATATGACCATTAAAAGGTTTCATCTTTCATGAGACAGGGATGGAATCTACATTATTAACTGTCTTCTGTTTTCCTCAGGACATTTGGCAAATCATCATCTTTTTTTTTGGAAACTTTGGAAGACATTTCTTTTTAAAGTCACAAGTCGGGAATTTCCTGGTAGTCCAGTGGTTAGGACTCCGCGTTTTCACTGCTGTGAAACACACCACTGAATTCTCCATTTGGTCATTTTGCAACCAAAATGTTGGATCTCCTTTCTACCTGGTTGTTTTGTGTGGCAAATAATGTGAAGCAGTTCTTTCTGTTGTTGGTATAGTTAATAATTTTCTCCAGGGCTGCTTGGCGGATTCCCAATTCCTCCATTCATCCCTCTCTACTTTCACAATTAGAGAAAAGGCGTGTTTGTACTTTATAAGCTAATATATGGTTTCAATTTTTATAAAACCCCATACATACAATTCTCTGTACTTAAAAAAAATTAACATATCTATATTATCACATTCACTATCTTTTATGGCCAAACTACCTATTACTAAATTGCAAACTTTTTCCTTTGGAGAATCATTATGAACTTTCATACATTAACATAGTTTTGATGATCGATAATTATTTTCCCTTTTTTGCTCAAATATTTAGAGCTTGGCCAGTAAAACGCCTTTTAGGATGGTTCTATTGTCTCTTCAGCACTTCTCCCAAACGTTTTTGAAAACATTCTTGCTTTGCATACACAAGATGTTCCAGATTATCCTCATCTCTCTCTGACCCAAAGCGTGGAATGAGCTATTTTATAAGGAATCTTAGTTCCTTTAAATGAAGAAAAACATTAGAGGCAAAATCTGGGCATCAGGAATGGATATCAGATTGTTCTGCATGAGTACAGATTGGGATTATGATAGTATCACTGTTAGACCTTTTTTTTTTTTCTTTGACAACTTTGGAAGACATTTCTTTTCAAAGTCACAAGTTGGGAATTCCCTGGCTGCCCAGTGGTTAGGACTGTGCGTTTTTCTCTGCCATGGCCTGGGTTCAGTCCTGGTCAGGGAACTAAGATCCTGCAAGCCACGCGACTCGGCCAAAAAAAAAATTAAAGTCATGAGTCTGTTTTTTTTTTTTTTTTAATTCTAATTTAATTCAAACACTACAGAATCATTTAACACGTTCATTCCATTGTAAAAAAATTTAGTTTTCTACCTAACATAATCTTAAATTTTTAATCCCTCACCCAAACTGCAGTTGTGCCCTCATGTATAACCCTTAGGTGTCTCATCAGTCATCATTTCTGTAAACACCTCATTAACTTTGATGTCTTAGTCTGTCCGCTTTGTCTCATGACTTACTCCCCTTTTAATCTTTCTGTTTTTTTTCTACTGTTCTCATCATCATCCTTATTTCATCTCCTTTCCCTTAAATACTCAAAGCATGGAAATAAAGGATAATTCTTGCTCTACAATTTTTTTTTTTTTTTTTTTTTTTTTTTTACGCGGGCCTCTCACTCCTGTGGCCTCTCCCGTTGCAGAGCACAGGCTCCGGACGCGCAGGCTCAGCGGCCACGGCTTACGGGGCCCAGCCGCTCCGCAGCATGTGGGATCTTCCCGGACCGTGGCACAAACCCGTGTCCCCTGCATCGGCAGGCGGACTCTCAACCACTGTACCACCAGGGAAGCCCTACAATGTTTTGTAACTCTGGAGAGTTATTGCTGTGTCATGATTTAAGCTACTTGTAAAACTTGGGACATCCAGGCCCAGCCCTACTTGCAACTATTCCAGATCAAGTCATCAAAAATTTCATGCCATTTGTGTGTGTGTGTGTGACAGAATGCATTCTAGAATATTGGCACATTTTTATTGACTTATTGATATACTTCTACTTTATAACCACAAAGAAAATAGCATATCTCATTTCTACAAAATAGTGCAATGCCCTAATTTTTATGGTATTTGAATTTAGGGTGATATGATAAAGTAGAATTTCAGACTCTAGGGCTCTTTCAACTATGTGATGGTAAAAGGTTACAAAATTAATCTTTGTTTTAGAGAAATGCTTATGATTTTCAAGTCTAAGTGGAACTATATAGAGTTTTTTCTGTAGTTTGTAACCCCAGAACACAAAAAGAAAAATGAGGTTTGGCCAATGATTTTTCTATTAATTTTTCCTAAGAAAGAAGATTTTCCATGTCCTTATAATATCCATAAAGATTTAGGATTTGTCCAAAACAACCAAATCAACATTGCCTGAGTTATCTTTACTGTTTTATTTTATTCTTGAAAATTTAAGATTAGTATAAGAAGGTGAAATTGACATTCCCTGAGTTATATCATTTTTTTTAACATTCCTGAACACACAGAGAAAGACCAAAACAATGTTTGGATTGCAGAGCCAAAGAAAAGCACAAAGAAGCTCAGAATGAAGCTGTGATGTTGATATTTTGCCAGGTTTTCTCTGAGATATTGATTATGACTTGCAGTCAGATATGACTCATTGCTATAATCTAACATGATGTCATTAGCTTTTTGAGTTGCAGGAGAGGTGCGAGTGATATTTTGGCCTAATGAGTAAGTTAGCATATTACAGTCATTCTACATGTACCACAAGTGCATATCATGTGATTAGCTTAAATATTGACATCAGGGATTCTTTAAGATATAGCCCAGCCAGATCATCCCATAGTGATGCCCAGTAGCCAATAATACATGCCATGCACACAGAGTTTACCATCAGCTTCCTATTTCTGTACCCTAAAGTGTAAGCAGTCAGGCAAGGATCACCAGACAAACAAACAGGAATAAAAGGAACTTGCAGGACACAGAGTAGGAGAAAGTTTTAAAAAGCCCCTCTAATTAATAGCCTCAGAGTGTTAGGCGTATAGTACACCCATGAAACAAAAACAAGATGCTATAAAAAGGAAACAGAATTTTTAAAAAATAAATTTATTTATTTTTGGCTGCGTTGGGTCTTCGTTGCTCCGCGTGGGCTTTCTCTATTTGCGTCGAGCAGGGGCTACTCTTTGTTGCGGTGCACGTGCTTCTCATTGCTGTTGCTTCTCTTTGTTGTGGAGCATGGGCTCTAGGCACACGGGCTTCAGTAGTTGTGGCACGTGGCCTCAGTAGTTATGGCGCACGGGCTCTAGAGCACAGGCTCAGTAGTTGTGGCGCACAGGCTCTAGAGTGCAGGTTCAGTAGTTGTGGTGCACGAGCTTAGCTGCTCCACTGCATGTGGGATCTTCCCAGACGAGGGCTCGAACCCATGTCCTCTGCATTGGCAGGCAGATTCTTAACCACCGCACCACACCACCAGGGAAGTCCCAAGGAAATAGAATTTTAAAAGAGCTATTGAAAGTGTAAAATACCATGGCAAAAATAAAAATTCCAGTTGAAAAAATAAAAGGTAAATTTAAGGCAATCTCCCAGAAAGTAAAATCTAAATTTGAAGAGTCTGAAAAATAGAAAATAAAAGAGAGTTAGAGGCCAGTATTCCAGGAGGCCCAGTATTCGAAATAAGAATTCCAGAAAGATAAAACAAGGCAAATGGAGAGAAGGAAATTAACAAATAAACCACACAAATTTCTGAGAACTAGAGAACATGAGTGTGCAGGTTGAAATGACCCACTGAGTGCTCAGTATAATGGATGAAAATAGGCCTACATGAAGAAAAAAAAAGGCATGATTATTAAATTCTTTCTAAGGGAAAAACAGGTCACATACAAAGCAACAAGATTAGAATAGTATCTGAAATATCAGCTTGAAGCTAGAAGACAATGGAACAATGACTTCAATTCCAAGGATAAATGAATTACCACTCAGAAGTCTGTTTCCTCCTGTTTGTGTCCCTCCAAAATTCATATGTTAACACCCTACTTCCCTGATGATATTAAGAATTGGGGCCTTTGGGGGGTGATTCGGTCATGAGCGTGGAGCTCTCGTGAATGGGATTAGTGCCCTTGTAACTGTTCTGAGAGAGCTTGCTTCCTTCACTTTGCTCTCTACCAGGTGAGGACACAATGAGAAGTCTGCAGTCTGTAACTCAGAAGAGGGCTTTCCCTAGAACCCAGCCAGGCTGGCACCCTGATATTGATTGGACTTCCAGCCTCCAGAACTGTTAGAAATAAACTTCTGTTATTTATAAGCCACCCAGTCTATGGCACTTGGTTATAGCAACCTGAACTAAGATACCTCTCAAACTATCAATCAAACCTAAGGTCACAATAAAAATCTTTCAAACACAAAACAACTCATGAAATTTCTCCCATGCATTTTTTTCCCCTCAGAAAGCTACTAGAAGAGGCACTTCATTAAAGAGAGTAAACCAAGAAAGAGGAAAACATGGCAACTAGGAAACATGAGAGCCTACAGGAGAGGAGTAGAAGGAATTTTCAGGATATGGGTGAAAGGTGAGCTCAGGACAATAGCTGTACTGTGGCCTAGAGGGCAACCAGCTCAGCCTGCAGCAGGAAGCTGGATGACTCTGGGGGGAGGGGAGGAGTTCCAAGAAAAAGATGAAATTGATAGAATCCTCAATATGTCTGAAGGAACTGAGAAGAGATGTACACCTTTGGCAGAGAGCTTGGGGACCAATGAATGCTGGGTAAATGGAAAATGAAGCAAGGAAAATAAAGTCTAGGAAAGAGCAAGGCAATTATTGATTCCAAAGAAGAGGAAAAAGCCCAAGAAAGAGAATATATTTATAGTAAAACTGGTTACATGTCAATGCCTGTTAAAAAGAAACAACAGGCCTCAAACAGCAGTCACTGTGCTAAGTCACACCAAGACTTAATACCTAACCTATTCAATAATTGCTGTTTTAGCGTCTCCTGGAAGGTTTTAAAACCATTAAGTCTGAAATTTTCTGGTTGGCACTAGTGAGGTAATCTGCCTAAAACCCCCTGCCTTCCCCTTAGGGAAGGTGACCTTCCCTGAAATAATCTGCTCTTGTAATTTCCTTGTCCAACCCTCTTTCTGCTATAGAAACCTTCCATTTTGCACAACTCCTCTCTGCTTGCCAGATGAGACGCTGCCTGACTCATGAGTCATTTAATAAAGCCAATTAGACCTTCAGACTTATTCAGTTGACTTTTGTTTTTTAACACACCAAATAGCAACAGAATCCATACTTATAACTATATTAGGAGGATGGGGAAGGAGAGTATATGCATATATGTATATGGGTAAGTATATATGTATAGTTGGGATCTGGGTGATAACAGAGCGAAAACCTCTTCTTTGTAGTAGAAAGTCATCAGTTTGTATTCAACCAAAAAAACAAATATGTCATTATTGGCATTTTATTTTAAAATATGAAGGTTAATACTAAAAGAACGGATAAGAGTGTTAGAAGGTTGGGGGGAGGTGCCGGGAGGAAGCGTGGACAGGAAGCAAAGGGTGGGTAGAGTAAGGCTGATTTCATTTAAGGCCTTATACTTATTTTAAAGAAATAGCTTTTTTTTTTTAAAGTAAACCTACAGGATTTCGATATTAAAGCAAAGGCACAGAGGCATGAGTGTGCAGGGCAAGCATGGGTAGGAAACAAAATAATCCAGAGAAATTGGAAATTTAGATGGAGGTCAACTGAAAGGGGCACTCAGGGCTCTGCAGAGGAATTTTGAATTCATTGTCTGTGCTGTGGGTACCCCTAGAAGGTGGGGGAGTGGAGATGCTATGTGTGGGAGAGTATATTTTGGAGGGGTTTGAGAGGGCCGAAAAAAAAAAAAAGAGAGAGCCAAGACACCAAAAACTGAAAGGCAAGAAGACTACTTAGAAAATATTTTAATTGATAAGTATTTAAATTGTATTCTATTGCTATTTGGTGTTTTCTTTTAATTTTTAAATTTTATTTACTTTTTTATACAGCAGGTTCTTATTAGTTATCCATTTTATACATATTAGTGTATATATGTCAAGCCCAATCTCCTGCTATTTGGCATGTTAAAAACCAAAAATCGACTGAATAAATTTGAAGGTCTAATTGGCTTTATTAAATGACTCATGAGTTGGGCAGCATCTCATCTGGCTATTAAAATATCAGTTAAAGTATTTCCTTTAGTCTGAGGGAACTAAGGCACCTTGGGTGGGAGTGGAAGGGATTGGATATACGAGAAATACTCCAGGTGGAGCTGACAGGATTTGCGTTACTGATATGATATGGAGCAAGGAGAAAAGAAAGTTTAGAAGGACTTGGGTTTTTCCAAAATTTAGTTTGTCCAATGTCAATTGTCCTTCTCATTCCTGCGTTTGCTCCAAAGTTTGATCTTTAAGAAAATAAGGCACTGAGTTTGGCCAGAAGCAAACAAAATGCTTCCACTGGTTGGATCTACCTACATTATCACAGGGTCATTATGAAGTCCCAAGGATGTGAAAGTGCTTGTTACACTGTACAAATACTGGTGATTCTATCATAGCCATTATTATTTTCTAAAGAATCTGACTCAACTTCTAAGGGCAATGCCGAATGAAAAGTTCCAAAAAACATTTTGAGCAATGTCAGGAATATTAAACACTGATACATATTGCCAACATGTATCAGCAGGCTTCAAAATGGGCATATCTTTCACTGTGACGTTATTTTATTATATATTACATTATATATGGGTGTAGTGGGTTGGATGATGCCCTCCAAAGATATGTCCATATCCTATTCCCTAGAACCTGTAAATCTTACCTTATATGGAATTAGGGTCTTTACAGATGTTATTGTTACAGATCTAGAGAGGCAGACATCATCCTGGATTATCTGGGTGGGTCCTAAATGCAATGACAAATGTCCAAAGGGAGCCTGACCCTGTCTTTTGGACTTCTGGCCTCCAGAACTCTGAGAGAATAAATTTCTGTTGATTTAAGCCACTAAATTTGTGATAATTTATTAGGGCAGAAATAGGAACCTAGTATAATTGGTAGTATTACATTACCTAAATGTCCTAAAATAGCTAATTACTAAATGTCTTATATATAGGATTAGATGTTTGGTTTCTTTCTTTCTTTTTTTAAAAAATAAATAACAATTAATTTATTTATTTTTGGCTGCGTTGGGTCTTCGTTGCTGCATGGGCTTTCTCTAGTTGTGGTGAGTGGGGGCTATTCTTCTTTGTGGTTCTTGGGCTTCTCATTGTGGTGGCTTTTTGTGGCAGAGCACAGGCTCTAGGTGAGCAGGCTTCAGTATCTGTGGCACACGGGCTCAGTAGTTGTGGCTCTCGGGCTCTAGAGCACAGGCTCCGTAGTTGTAGCACACGGGCTTAGTTGCTCCGCGGCATGTGGGATCTTCCTGGACGAGGGATTGAACACGTGTCCCCTGCATTGGCAGGGGGATTCCCAACACTGCGCAGCCTGGGAAGTCCCAGATGTTTGGTTTCAAGGAAAAGAAACCATACAAGCTAACTCAAGCAAAACAGGATTACTCTAAGAATGCCAAGCTCAAGGAATCTATGGAAAACTAACCAAGCATCAACACAACCTAGTAACTCACAGAGTACTGCTTTCCTGTCCAGTGGCCAAGTCAGCCATGGGAATTCCTCTTCCAAATTCCCAAGAAAGGGCTTGGAGTGACCCAGCCTGCTGTATTTGCTATTCACTCTTGGCCCAATCAATTTTCTGGGGGTCTTCAAGCAATTTGTAATTTGTTTGTCCTTTCTACTAAATAGGTTTCTGCTGTGGCTTTTAAGTCTCAAAAAAATTAATATGGGGCTTCCCTGGTGGCACAATGGTTGAGAGTCCGCCTGCCGATGCAGGGGACAAGGGTTCGTGCCCCGGTCCGGGAAGATCCCACATGCCGTGGAGCGGAGGGGTCTGTGAGCCATGGCCACTGAGCCTGCGTGTCCGGAGCCTATGCTCCGCAACGGGAGAGGCCACAACAGTGAGAGGCCCGCGTACTGCAAAAAAAAAAAAAAAATTAATATACTTTTCCTTGAAAGTTTGCATTATTTTTTAAATTGTGGTAAATATACATAACATAAAATTTACCACTTTAACCATTTTAAAGTATACAATTCAGTGACATTTAGTACACAGTGTTGTGCAACCATCACCATTGTCTAGGTCCAGAACATTTTTATCATCTTGGAAGAAAACTCCTTACCCATTAAGCAACCACTCTTCATTTCCCCCTCCTGTCACCTCTGGTAATCACTGATCTGCTTTCTGCTTCTATGGACTTACTTTTTCTGAACGTTTCATATAAATGTGGCCTTTTGGTTCTGCCTTTTTTTTCACTGAACATAGTATTTTCAAGGCTTATCCATGTTGTAGCATATCCATGTAGCATATCCATGTAGCATTATCCATGTTGTAGCATAAAAGTATTTTATCCCTTTTTAAAGCCAAATACTATTCCATTGTATGGATATACCACATCTTGTTTATCGAGCCATCAGTTGATGGACATCTGGGTTGTTTCCATCTTTTGGCTATTGTGAATAGTTCTGCTATGAATATTTGTGTACAAGTTTTTGTTTGAGCACCTGTTTTCAGTTCTTTGGGATATATACCCAGGAGTGGGTTTGCTGAGTTATGTGGTAATCATACATTTATTGGAGAACCACCAAACTGTTTGTCACAGGGGATGCACCATTTTACATTCCCACTAGCAATGAAAGAGTCCTCCAATTTCTGTTTTCCATTTCCCAATTTCCATTTTCACCAGCACTTGTTTTCTGGGTTTTTGTTTGTTTTTGTGATTATATCCATCCTAGTGGGTGTGGTTTTGATTTGCATTTCCTAAGGACTGATGATGTTGAGCATCTTCTCATGTGCTTATTAGTCATTTACATGTCTTCTTTGGATGTCTATTTAAGTCCTTTGCCCATTTTTAAATAAGACTTTTTGTTGTTGAGTTGTAAGTATTCTTTATATATTCAGATACTAGGCCCTTATCAGATATACATTATTGTTTTTTTTTTTTTTTGGCTGTATGCAGGCCTCTCACTGTTGTGGCCTCTCCCATTGTGGAGCACGGGCTCCGGATGTGCAGGCTCAGCGGCCATGGCTCACGGGCCCAGCCACTCCGCGGCATGTGGGATCTTCCCAGACCGGGGCACGAACCCGTGTCCCCTGCATCGGCAGGCGGACTCTCAACCACTGCGCCACCAGGGAAGCCCCATTATTGGTTTTTAAATATGACTGCAGAAGCAAAATCTCTTGCCATTTTTTGGTCAGGGTATTCTCAAACAGAAAAAAATCAAGGCCCTTGTTTGTGCACACTCACTGCAGGTTAAACCCATATTTTAATAAGCATCTAAGAATACCCTATGTTCCTTCCTAATGATTCAGTAGTTACAGCTGTACAAGTGCTGTTTCTCATCTACTTTCCTATCAAATTCATCTCGGGGTGCCCCGGGGACAAGAAATGACATGTCTATTTCAACCTTTTGTGATTTTAGGTTATTCTGATTCCCCCTGCCCCCCCTTTTCTTTTTTGCCTTTTCTTCTTTTACCTGTTTTGAGATTATACTTCAAACTTTCTGTTTTTAACCACCTATCCATGTTTGGTTTAGAAAATTTAGTTTTTCAAAATTATTACACTATAAATAGGTAAGTCAAAAAATCAAGAAAACCAGGATCTCTGATATTTTTGTGTTTTCAGGGAACTGTCCACAGTGAGAAGTGGAACTAAATACAATCTAGTAAATAAAATAAAATAAAAGTAAATTTAAAAAATGAAATAATGATAGCAGGACAATGACCTGATTTGTGTGAGTTAATGATTTTTAAGTGATCAAAAGTTAAAAGTCAGGGGCTTCCCTGGTGGCGCAGTGGTTGAGAGCCAGCCTGCCAGCCAGGCCCAGGAAGATACTAGAGAGGTAGAAAGACAATTATGTTATAACACCAGTTCCTTCCCTTCTGAGAACCAGCTCCTTCCACATATGCCCAGCAGGTTGGGCTTCATTGTTTGTTTCCTTCTTTCAGCCCAGGCACTGAGTCATCTTTGTTCATAAATGTGCCTGAACTTCCTTTCTCGCTGAAGAAGGATGGTATGTTTTCTTTCCCTCACCCCCTTTCTAGGATGTCTAGTCCACACCCTTCTTCCAAGACCAGAACCCTCCCTCAGGAACTTACATCTTAGCTAACTTTCCTGCTCCAGGCTGCCAGCTGTCTTATACGTGACTGAAGAATTGTGCAATCCTAAGCCAAGAAATGGGAGGCAGGGAAGGTGAGAAATGGGGATTCTGTTTTTACAGCAGGATCTAGAGTTTCTGGAGGGCTGGGGCTCTGTGACAGAGACGGTCATTACTGCTGCAGCAACTGTCCCTTTAGGACAGCAGTTTTCAGAATGAGGTCAGAAACCCCTGAAGTCCCCAAGATCTTCCCTTTCCTAGCTACATGTCAGTGTGAGGCCAGATTTCAACCAAAACATACCGCAACAGATTGAACAGAGGAGCAGATTTGAGAATCCAGCTGCCTTCTATTAAGCCAGACACAAGAGACTTGCAAAAAAAGTAAATGCCACTCTTCTCGGTAACTTTTCTTTTGGAAATATAGCTGTGCTTTATACATACTACTGTATATAAAATAATCAACAAGGACCTACCGTATAACACAGGGAACTATGCTATGTACATATATATATATATATATATGAATCACTGTGCTGTACACCTGAAAGTAACACAATATTGTAAATCAACTATGCTTCAACAAAAAAAGGAAAAGAAAAAATAGCTGTTTTAAATAAAAATATTACTTATGCTAACATGGAGTATTTTCATTTTAAATAAATTAATAAATGTTTCAAATTTTTTGTGTTAATTTTAATACAAGTAATATTGACATAACCCATGTAAGGAGAGCTGCGTGGAGTCCTCAACAATTTTTAAAAGTGTAGAGGGGTTCTGAGATTTAAAAGTTTGAGAACTGCTGCTCTAGGGCCAATCTCGGCCCCCATGTGCGTTCTTTTTTGCTCTTCCCAAGGAACCTTACCAAGACCCACTGCTTCAACTACCACCTCCAAGCTGGTGACTGCCCTGGGCAGCACGCAAGCTCCTGGGTGCCACTCTGCAAAGACCCGGAGAGAAGGGAAGTAAGACTGCCCTGAGAGTTGGACTGAATAAATCCACACACAGAAGATGTGATGGACCATTCAGTCATTCAACAAATATTTATTGAGCACCTATCCTGTGCCATTTTATTTTATTATTATTATTTTTTAAATTTTTTAATTTTTTGTGGTACGCGGGCCTCTCACTGCTGTGGCCTCTCCCATTGTGGAGCACAGGCTCCGGACGCGCAGGCTCAGCGGCCATGGCTCACGGGCTCAGCCACTCTGCGGCATGTGGGATCCTCCCGGACCGGGGCACAAACCCGCGTCCCCTGCATCGGCAGGCGGGCCCTCAACCACTGCGCCACCAGGGAAGCCCCATGTGCTATTTTAGATGCTGCAGTTACAGTAGCAAGCAAAACAGAAAATCCCTGAATGTTCTACTGGGGGTATATAGGGAGAACATAAAAAAGAGTATAATGGGAAATCGAGCCATATGTAGAAATAATACTAGAAATTATTTGTAAGAGCTTGATTTCATGAAGTTTGGGGAATAATCCGAAATTCCAGGTTTCTTTCCCTACAAGATTCCCAAAGGTCATATTCAGACAACAGACGATGATAAAGGAAAGCAATGTGACAAAGATATGTATGTGGGGTGTATGTATGTGTTTTCTTCTATCCCATAAATTATGTTTCCCCAGGAGCCATTCTGCTAGTACAGTTCTGGGAAGTAGGTGTTTATAGATTTCTTCTTGGTGAGGAGGTAGATATGATGCAAGAAAAGTTCCTGCCAGCCACGGGAGTGGGGGAAGGAGCAGAACCAGGAGAGCAGACCTTAGGATTGGCAGCTCGAGGGCAAGACCAGACTAGCATCCTTGCAACACAGGTTGGTGACAATCCAGAGGAGAAGAGCCATCATGGGGTGCCTGAACTTTGTAACATCTTCCCTCTAGACACCGTCTCCAGGAGGAATGGAAAAAAGGGAGAGAAACAGCTCTGATAGAGAGTTGTTACCTGGGATAATACTCTCTTTCATTAGAAGAGTGAGATACTTTCATTGGTGATTTTAAGCTCCATCTCCAACATTTTCTTTGCACGTCTGAGATATGTGTGATCAAAATTCGATCTGGCTGTGTTAACCTTTTATTGTTGCTGGGCTTGTAAGTGAAATCCTGGGGCAGGGAACTCCGGCAATAGTGACCCCATTAGACCCTGCCTTCTCCTTAAGCCTTAACCCAGATGTAACGACCAGTTGGTCACATGGGAGACAGGAAGTTGAAGCGAAGAGATGCCAGAAGGAAAAGAGAACAGGTTGGACAGGTCTTTTCTCCAGAAGGAAATGGGAACCATTTTCTCTGCCACTTAGGCCACCTGGAAGGAAGAAGCAGAGAGAGATCTGACCACTTACCACTTACAGCATGCACACAAGAAAGAGAAGAGAGGAGACTTCCCTGGTGGTCCAGCGGTTAAGAATCCACCTTCCAATGCAGGGGACGTGGGTTCGCTCCCTGGTCGAGCAACAAAGCTCGCGTGCTACCACTACTGAGCCCACACATGCCACAACTAGAGAGAAGCCAGCGCGCCACAACGGAAGATCCTGTGTGCCTCAACTAAGACATAACACAGCCAAATAAATAAATATTTTTTACAAAATTTTTTTAAAAAAAGAAAGAGAAGAGAGGGCTAAGAGAAAAACAATGTGTGTGTGTGTGTGTGTGTCAGGGGTGGGGTGGTGGGTCTCCTTCCATGCTGACCTTCAGACAAGATAAAGAAGAAAGGGAGAGAGCCCCTCTCTCCTGTGGCGCAATCCCTAACCCATCAGATTGCGGTCTCCTCTTTGGAGGGGGAATGAAAGCAAGGACCAAGAAAGAGCCTGAGTAGACTCCCTTCTCATGCCCAAACTGTAGCATCCCTGAAAGTCAGACATTTTAAGTAGGCCTATCGAATGAGACTCAAGAAAAGAAATTGAAGTCCTACGCTAAGCAAGGAGCAAAGTCAGGGTTTGAATCCAGGTTTGCCTATTTGCAGTTGCCAGTGATCCATGCTGCTGCCCCCCTAAGCTCCACCCCACCCCACCACAATCAGAACATGATTGGTTAGTGTAGGTAGTCTTTCTTGTATCTTGCTGTCCTGTGTCCTTCCCCACCCTGGGATATTAGGTGAAATTACTGATTCAGAAGGACCACACCTATAGGCATTATTTATTCATCCAGCTAATGTTTATTGAGCTTGAGGACTTTTCTCAGTTCTGAGGCCTGAAACCGCTTCTGTGATCCAGTTCCCTGAAATGTGATATGCAGTGGAATGGATCCAGCCACAGGAGGACAGCAGGCTGAAACGTCAGGAGGTGGAGGATGAGAGGAGAAAGAAGAGCCACATTCGCCAGCCCTAAAGGAGCTGCCATTCCTGGCTGTGAGCAGGACACAGGGACCGTGTTGTTTACAGGAAATGAGATTGTGGTGATGAGGCCTCCCTCTGCTGTGTGGTTTCTCCTTGACAGCTTTGCTGTTTCTCCTTGACTGTTTGCTGTGCTGATGGAATCTTGTCCCATGGATAGATTGTGCCTTTTTTAAAATTTATTTTTTGGGAGTTCCCTAGTGGCCTGGTTAGGATTCCGGGCTTTCCCAGCTGAGGCCTGGGTGCAATCCATGGTTGGGGAACTCTGTCTGGCACAGCCAAAAAAAGAAAAGAAAAAGAAAAGAAAAAAATATTTTTAAAAGCTGAGAGGCAGCTCCTGTGTTCCCAAACATTCCCCAAGCCATTTGAATCACCTTCTTTCAACTCTCTTTGAGGTGCCTACACAAAATGACCCGGATGTCAGCTGTTAAAAGACAAACGGAGGCATATAAAACATTTTAAGAGTTTATTTAAGCAGAAATCAGTTGGAATCAGGCAATGCCAAACTGGAAGTCGTCAGGAGCACTCCACCAATAGGAGCTAGGGGAAAGACTTACGAGAGAAGGTGGATGCAAAGCAAGGAAATTATTTGATTGGCTATAGCTTAAGTGCCTGCCTTATATGGGAAAACCTGCTTGGCTGTTTGTGATTGGCAGTCCTGAGTTTCGCTTTCTTCACCGTGAGGTATTTATAGGCTCGGGTTTGGGTCTGTTTACGCCTCTAAGGCATTAGGACCCCCTCAGTGTAACAGCGTCCTTGCTTAGTTGAACACTGCATAGACCAGTACTTGTCTGTACAACTAACCCTAGCACAGAACTGGTTATCCACAGCAAAATTTATTTAGTTATGTATTTATTATTTAAAGTTTATTTTAGAATATTTAGGAGGCAGTATAGCAGGGTGATAAAATGGCAAGAGGCCCTGATGTTGGACCATCTAGGTGAAGTGAGTCCCAGTGACTGCATTTACCAGCTCTGCTTTGTTTGACCCCCTCTGCTTTGTTTTTCTTGTATGTAAAATGGGGATAATAATAGCTTCTTCAGAGTTGAGAGGAAGTAAATGAGCCAGTTACTACCCAGTAGATAATAAATGACACTCAGTAAATGTCAGTTTCATCTTATTAGTTTTTAAGCTTCTTCCCTCTTCTTTTCGTCCATTAGCACCGTTAAGCCATTTACTTCTTTTTCTTTTTTTAAAAAAATACCTATTCTGATTACAGAATTAATACATATTAGTAAAAGATTCAGAGAATACATAAAAAGATAAAAGAGGAAATAGAAATTACCCACTAATCCCAGGCCTAAGAGATATAACCGCTTTGAAAATGACTCTCAAGAAATCTAATTACTAGCATTTCTGAGAAATGCCTGAAATTTCCACTATTTGGTTTTATGGAAAGAAAAATCTCATTCGTACCAAGCTGCTATTTCTCTTCCCTAGACTGCCTTAGTGTGAATCTGTACACGAGTAGGTGGACTTTTATTCACCATGTACAATTTTCTTCGCCAAAAGAAATCAATGAATTATCCTCAATATCCACTCTGTTCTCCTCTGACAGCCTCAGAGGAATCCATCGTTATACTTTTCCCATCTCCATGTGTTAGCGTTGTCATCTGAGGAATAGGGACAGCGAGAACTTGACAGGGCTCCTGGCCCATGTGTTTCACTCGGGGACACCTCCCCAGATGCCGGAGGTCCCCTCTGGGGCTGGAATTAGAAGCTGGATCACCTGGTGTCCAGGCCGGTGCCCTTCCCACTACACCGTGCAGCTGTGCAAGGCTGGACTCAGAGAGTCTGCCCATGTGTGGGTGATTTCCCACCTCTGAAGTCACCGGGTCTGTGTGGGAGAGGCTGTTTTTAAAAATTAAAGCACAGCCTCTGAACCCTGAAGAGGGTGGTTGGCAAGGTAGATCTCCTAGGGGCTGGGGGGCCCTCCCTCTCAGAAAAGGCAGGGAAGAGGGCCTGAGGCTGAGGAAGGACTTTAACTAGAAAACACAGTATTACAGAGTAACAGGGCAAACCCCACAGAACCACAGAAACAAGTATACAAGTTGATACTGGGTGGTATGTGTACATAGCTAGATTGGGTAATATATCTTTAAAAGAAACTCTAGTTTTTGTGTTTGTTTGTTTTTTGAGGGAAAAAACCCCACAAAGTCGTCTTGTTTGAAAAATGTTATTAAGTAGGTGTTTTCTTTCTCTAAAGTGAATATCAAAGGTCTAGATTTCAGTTAGACATAAATCCTTTTAGAAAGATTTTCAGCACCGATTATTTCAATAATAACAAAAGAGAAATGTTTAGGATCCCATACAGAAAATTAAATGAGTCATTTCCTCTGTGACTTCTATTTGGTCTTTTAAGGAAAAGGCCACAACGCTTCAGTGTGTTTATATTTGAGCTAGTCAAAATTAACTAAAAGATCAAACATGCAAAGTGCTTGTCTTATAGTAAGCCTTCAATACATATTTGTTTCTTTTCCATTTTTAAAAACATATGTATCATTAAACATGATAACACTAAAATATTAGGGTTGATTTTGCATATAGTTTAAGAATTTCTGAATTCTTACTTAATCTGTACAATAGTGCTCCCTTTATCTCTGGGTCATTCCAAGACCCCCAGTGAATGCCTGAAACCATGGATAGAACCCAACCCTATATATACCAACATATACTATGTGTTTTCTTATATATTCACACCTATGATAATGTTAATTTATGAATTAGGCACAGTAAGAGATTAACAACAACTAATGATAAACCAGAACAGTTATAACACTATACATACAGCTTGAACAACTCGGGGCTTAGAAGCACTGACCCCTGTACAGTGGAAAACCCGCTGTAACTTTACCGTGGGCCCTCTGTGTCCACATCTGTGGATTCTGTACTGTAGTATGTATTTATTGAAAGAAAACCCCACATTTAAGTGCATTTCAAACCCATGTTGTTCAAGGGTCAACTGTGATAAAAGTTATGTGAATGTGGTCTCTTTCCTTAATCAATTTCTTCAACTCTGCCCGAAATGTGGCAGTGGCTTCTTCATCAACAGACTTGATCTCTCCAGTAATTTTTTATTTTTGTGGATTCTACAATGACAGTTCCTTTTTTTGTTGTTGCAGTTTATTTAAATTTTTATATAATTTAAAAGGTTATATTCCATTTTACAGTTATTACAAAATATTGACTATATTCCCTGTGTTGTACAATACATCCTTGTAGCCTATCTTACACCCAGTAGTTTGTAGCCCCCTCTCGCCCTGTCCAAACCTGTTCCCAAGTGTGTAACCATCCCTGACTTACAGGAAGTAGCTGCTGTCACTCATTTCAGGGGGTTCCTCGCTCAAGTCTTCCTATAGGCTCGTTGCTTTCTGGCACAACACGTTGCCACCAATCAGAACACCTTTTCTGTTTATGTCTCCCACCCACAAATTTAATACCCTTTCTATTTTAACTAAGCACTTATGCACTGTGGTCGTAACCTCTGCAGTTTGAGGTGCGACTGTAAAACTAGCACAACTTTACTTTTCTTTCACAATTTCATAGACAGAAGACTCATTCCCACTGTAAATCTTAGCAACTTCAGCAAACCTTTTTTCTTTCCTTATTAAGGTTGAGAACGTTCACCTTTTCACGTAAAGAAAGCACTTTATGGCTTCTCGTTGGCATATTGGAATTGCCAGCATCACTACTCTTGGACTTTGGGGCCATTATTAAATAAAATAAGGGTCACATGATTACAAGCGCTGCAATACTGCGACAATCAATCTGACAACCCAGACGGATACTAAGTGACTAATGGGCAGGATACACTGGACAAAAGGATGATTCAAGTCCCAGGCAGGAAGGATCGAGATTTCATAACAATACTCACAATGGTGTGCAATTTGGAAACTTATAGTTTACTTCTGGAATTTTCCATTTAATATTTTTAAATATTAAACATATTCAGTCACTGCAGGTGACTGAAACCACAGAAAACGAAAGCACGAATAAGGGGAGACTACTATAAAACATCTATGAGAAAGATAAACTGGAAGATGTGAAAACTGACAGGCAGAGAGGTTGAATTTGCCCAATTCCTGTAATCAGTACTAGTAGATTCTGAGTCTGTCAGATCCATTTTAACCCCAAATAATCAGACTTTCTACCCCCCTACCACTCTACTGAAACTATGTTTTCAATGGCTTCCCCCTCGCCCAACCCAATGATCAGTTTTCCATCCTTATCACTATCTGACATAATGGACCACTTCCTCTTTCTTGAACACCCACCCTGCCTTGGTTTGCAGTGTCCTGTCCTGTCCCACCTCTCTTGCATTTTTCTTAGCGATTAAGACTCAGTCTACTTGCCTACCCCTTCTCATTATCCCTAGCATCCCAGTGTTCAAGCCTTGCATTTCTCTATATCTCACTCCTTAGGTGATCTTGATTTAAACACCATCTTCCCCAAACCTGTTCCTCCCTGAAAACTCCATATTTCAGTAAATGACATCCTTCCAGTGGCTCAGGCCAGAACCCTGGAGTCATCTTTTTAATCTTTTTGTCTCCCATTTCATACCTAATGCATCAGCAAATCCTATCGGACCATTTTCCCCACCTTCATTGCTACCACCCAAGCTCAACTCCCACCTACTACTTCAGTAACCTCCTAACTGGTCTCCCTTTGCCCTGTCTCACCCCTCGACCGTCTAGCCTCCACATAGCACCAGAGTGATTCTTTAAAATGGGATCAGATCCTATGACTGCCCTACTCAATGGCTTCCTTTATTTTGCCAGAGAAAAATTCCAAGTGCCCACCTGGCCTCTGACGGCCTCTCTGCCCACGGCACCCTCTCCTGCTCTCTCTTCACCCCACATGTTGGCTTTGCTTTTCCTTGGTCATGCCAAGCTGGCCTGGCCTCAGGAGCTCTGAACCTGCTGGACCCTCTGCCTGAACTGCTCTCCCCAGGCCTCTGCAGGGCTCACTCTTGTACTTTATTCAAGGCCTTTGTTAAGTGCTACCTCCTCAGAGACGATTTCCCTCACATGCTATCAAAAATGACACTCCCACTATTCTATTTCTTTAACTGATTTATTTTCTTCACAGCCTGTATCCCTACTGGCCATCTTCTATCGTGTTCATTTGTCCATTTCTTGTCTCTATCACTAAAATATAAGCTGCCTGAGGACAGGCGCCATGTCATTTTTTTGTTCACGGTTGTATCATCAGCACCTAAAATAGGGCACATGGTAGCTAGTCAGTAAATATTTATTCAATTCATTAATTGTTCAATACATATTTGTTGAATACTTTCTGTGGCCAGACACTGTTCTAGGCTCTGGTAATGCAGCAGTGAATAAAATAGACAAAGTCCCTGCTTTGTGGAGCTTATGTTTCAGTGAGGAGAGTGGTACCATGAAAAATAAACAAGTACATATGTAGTACACCAGAGGGTGATGAGTTCTATAGAGAAAAATAAAGCAGGGAAGGGGGGTTAGAAAGTGTAAAGGGGCAGAGGTTTTGGTTTTGGTTTTGGCTAGTTTAGTCAAGAGTGGTCAAAGAAAGCCTCACTGATAAAGCAATGTTTGAGTTGAGAATTCAAGGAAGTAAAGGAGCACGTCGTGAGGATATATGGGGGAAGAATGGTCCAAACAAAAGAAACAGCAAGTGCAAAGGCCCTGAGGCAGGAGTAAGTATGGTTTCTTTGAGGGACAGCAAGAAAGCCAGTGTGTCTGGAACAGAGTGAATAAGGTGATGAATCGTAGAAGAGGAAGTCAGACACATAAGGGGGACAAGATTGTAAAGGGCCTGTAATTCATGTAAAGACTGGTGGGAAATGTTTCTCTGAGATAGGAACCAGTGCAGTGCCAGAGCTTTGTTAAGCAGAGGAGGGGCACGTGATAATGGTGGTGAGAAGTGGTGGAATTCTGGATACATTTTGAGGGCAGAGCTAGCAGAATTTCTCAATAGACTGACAAGATAATATTGAGACAGGAGGGAAGGGCACAGGACACTACCTTTAAAAGTATGACATAGCTGGTGAGGATATGATATAAACTGATTAGAACCGATCAGACCCAAGAAGGCAGAAGATTTGATTTCCTCATTATACGCTCGTTGTAATACATTAGCTAAATGACACACCCACAGGCACCATGACAGTTTCGAGGCCAGCACTTCCACTGCTGTGGCCCCGGGTTCAATCCCTGGTCAGGGATCTTACAGGCAAGCCACACTGTGTGGCCAAAAGAAAAAAGAAAATTCTTTTTCTTTTTAAATTTATTTATTTTATTTTTGGCTGCGTTGGGTCTTTGTTGCTGCGCGCGGGCTTTCTCTAGTTGCAGCGAGCGAGGGCTACTCTTTGTTGCGGTGCGCAGGCTCTAGGAGCACAGGCTTCAGTAGTTGCAGCACGCAGTCTTGGTAGTTGTGGCTCACAGGGTCTAGAGCACAGGCTCAGTAGTTGCGGCGCACGGGCTTAGTTGCTCCGCGGCATGTGGGATCTTCCTGGACCAGGGCTCGAACTCGTGTCCCCTGCATTGACAGGCGGATTCTTAACCACTGCACCACCAGGGGAACCCCTCAAATAAGAATTCTTATTGTGGTGATGGTTGCACAACTCTGTAAATATACTAAAAGTTATTGAATTGTACACTTAAAATGGGTGAATTTCATGGAATGTAAAAGTATACCTCAAAAAACTTTTTAAAAACCCCAAATTCATATTTATTAAATATGGTAATGATATAGTTGAAAATTTAATTCAGGGTTGAGCTTAAAGTTGTACTGAGGGTTGATATATTAAGTTATTATTTTAAGCAGCCTACCAGGGTATAGCTCTAATAAAAGGAAAATCGAGGGATTTCCCTGGCGGTCCAGTGGTTAAGACTCTGCGCTTCCACGGCAGGGGGCACAAGTTCAATCCCTGGTCGGGGAGCTAAGATCCCACATGCCACACGGCCAAAACAACAAAAAAAGGAAAATCCACTGGAAAAGAATTAGGCCACTCATTATGTGTTTGTAGTACTGGTTAATATAAATCGGAAGTGAAACTGTAACATTGCCCAGGATAATAACTGCAGTTGGCGTAAGGCTCTAGAAAATTCCTTCTTTGCAACACTTCTTGGCCAGTGTGTGCTCTTCCTCTTCCTGGTAAAGTCCAGCCCACCATGTGTCTGGGCTGGACTTCTCCTTAACCTTCCTTTTCTTGTCGCTTGGCTGGATGTGCTTTGCTGCCAGGAGTTTGACAATTTTTTATTCTGAAGTAGGAAAATAGCTAGAAGACATTAGTAGATTTTGCTGCCGGGAGAAAGGCCAAGTAGGAACTTGCTTGTAAATCAGCCGGCTGGTTGGTCATCATTCTCACCAAAAAAACGACATAACTGGAAGGTGACCAATGAAACTCCATATCTGGAATGTTCAGCGGCTGGACTGGTTCCTGGGGACTTTGGAAAGTAGCCTGTAGTTGGTAGTTCAGACCCAAGGGTAGAAAGGAGGGGCTGCTGCCTCATGATCCCTTCACAGCTGTTATTTTGTAATAATGATTTATGGTAGTGAGCAGTCACTGGATATTCCAGGCATACTCCTGTGTACGCCTGTGTATGCCTGTGTTAGTAAACGTTTGATGTTTACTGCCAAAGTGAAATGCTTAGAGCACCCAGCAGTAGTAGGCGAACTGAAAGTCTCCAGTCAGAAGGGCTCCTTTCTGGAATAATTAACTACCAAGTTAATTATTACCAACTACCAATAATTAACTGCCAAGTCCTGCCTCCCTACTTTTCCTCATGTGATTCTCCCGGCCCTGCTGCGCCGACGGCCTGTCCACACCAGGCCCCCGCTAGCTTTCCCGGAGCTCCAGCTCTGAGCCGGTCTCTCCCAAGTTCCCGCTCCGGCTCTGTCCCTTAAGCATCTGTGTGATTTAGGGAAGTTCTTTTACCTTCTCTGGAAAATGGGACCATGCTTCTTAAGGTGGTGGCTTGGCACGAGATGCTCAATAAAAATTAGCATCTTTCCTAGCTGTTCCATAAGAGAGTAAAAATTACATCACTTTCCTCTGAAGGGAATGTACTTCATAAGTCAGCACTTTACTATAAGCTCGCTTGTCTTCTGCTCACTGTTTCATGGAGCAATTTGTCTTATAGCCTCAGTGAGCCTCAACCTACCCTGGGGAAAGAAAAAAGCTTTTGCTCTTTTCTGAAGTCCTCTTAGAATGTCTACTTAGTTCACGCAAGGTTTGGACTATGTTGTGCTTGGTGGGCAGCTTAGTTTGTTGACACCACTGTTTTCAGCTCCATTAGGCTGTGCTAACGAGATCAGACCAGGTGGCTAGAATGTAGGGACCCTGTGACAGGGCTGTTGGACCCGAGTCACTGGCTGACTACTGTGTAGGGTTGTCTCCTGGCATCGTAAGAGTTCAGTTTCTCAGAGGGTGGAAAGCCCTCAATTACTTTATCAATCCAAACAGAGGGCTTTTCATACCATCTAATATGTGAAACTTCTACCACTCATCTCAATTTAGTGACACTCAGCCGGAAACTTGAGACATGCTTAACTCTGCCCGCTTTACCTCCCTCACACCCATACAGACATTGTCAGCAAAACCCTGTTGATTCTACCTCTTCCGTGACTCTTCAGACCCGCCTTCCTCTTCACCCAGCCTTCAGGGCAGGCTCCCATCCTCTCTTACCTCGACCTTTGTAATAACCTTATTGCTACATTAACACCTCTGTAATTTTCTTCCAAAGCACTGCCACCAGTTATCTTTCTCAAATAACCATCAAATCAGATTATCCTCCTTTGTAAAATCTTTTAATGATTCACCATTATTGACAGAAGAAAAACTCCACCCTCCCCACCCCCCCATGGAGTCTGTCACCTCAAATCTCTGTCCCCCGTCCCATCTTTATTTTCCACCATTCTTCTCTTCACATCCTCACCCCAGTTATAACTTGCAGGCTCTGTGCTCTTTCAGGCCTCTGGACCTTTTAATATACCGTTTTCTTGCCCTGGAATGCCCTTCTTCATTTCTTTTACAGCATAGTGCTTCGAGCAAAGGCTCTGGGCAGACACCTTCATTTGAATCCTGACTCCTCTGCTTGCCAGCTGGGATGTTGGGAAAGTTATTTAAGAATAATAGGTTTTGGGGCTTCCCTGGTGGTGCGGTGGTTGAGAGTCCGCCTGCCGATTCAGGGGACATGGGTTCGTGCCCAGGTCTGGGAGGATCCCACATGCCGCGCAGCGGCTGGGCCTGTGAGCCATGGCCGCTGAGCCTGTGCGTCAGGAGCCTGTGCTCTGCAACGGGAGAGGCCACAGCAGTGAGAGGCCCGCACTGCAAAACAAACAAACAAAAAAAAAAACAACCAGGTTTTATTTTACATAGGAAAGGGACTTTGCAGATGTGATTAAGTTAAGGATCTTGAGCTGGGCGAGTGTCCTGGATTATCCAGGTGGGTCTGAGTAATCACAAGGGGCCTTATAAGAGGAAGACAGGAAGGTCAGTGAGAGGAGAAGAAGGCAGTGTGATGGTGGAAGCAGAGATTGGAGTGATGCAACCATGAGCCAAAGGATGCTGGCAGCCTTGAAAAACTGGAAGTGACGAGGAACATATTCTCCTCTGGAGCCTCCAGAAAGAACCAGGCCTGTCAAACACATTCATTTTAACCTTTAAGACTCATTTCTGACTTTTGGCCCCCAGAACTGTAAGAGAATACATTTGTGTTGAATTAAACCACTAAGTGTGTGTTAACGTGCTACAGCGTTAATAGGAAACGAACACAACTTCCTAGAGATGGGGTGAATCCCATAACACTTACATATCTATATCTATACCTATATCTATATCTAGTCTCTATATAGTTTTTAATTCATATGTCTTCCCCATTAGACTGTGTGTTTCTTAGGGTCTGATGCTTTTGTGTGTGTGTGTGACTAGTGTGAACAAATCCTTCTTCAAATTGTATTTATCTCAGGAGGGCCAAGGCTTGGGTACCAAACTGTACCAGTGAGTAGACAGAGACAAAACCCGGTTCAGTAAGGTCCTCTCTGCCAAGGAAAAGTCAAGGAGTCTGCTGCTTCTTATCAATATTTTAGAACACCCACTATCCCCATGACTACATACCTAGCACCATGCGTGGCACATCCTAAAACTCCTATAAATATCTGATGGAGGAATAATTATGGTCTCAAGTGTGGTTTTTGTTTTGGTTGGATTCAGTTTGTGTCAAAATGGAGGGACCAGTTGTGGACTCTCAAATAAGGTTCTGGCCCTGGCAAGCACAGGTCTGGGAAATGTGTCTGGGGAATAATTGAAAACAGGTCTGGGGATGGTTGTAGAAAAAGAGAGCTGACTGTAAGTGAAGGAGGGCCTGGCTCTGGAATATTTTATATGATGAATATTTCATAGGGTTCTGGTCTCTCAAAGATATAATAGAGCTAGAAAAGACCCAGAGAGGACATTAAAAATGATCAAGGGCAGAAGGAATTAGGTATGGTGGTTAAAAATAAAAAGATTCTATTTGCAAAAAAAGTTAAGTCTTAAATTCATGAAGAACAATCCTGGATTATTTTCTCAAATCTGAAAAAATAAAAATAGGTAACATTCCTTTAAGCCTGACTGTCTTTCTAGTAAAAATAAAAGGGAATACCTCTTTATATAGCATACATTAAAATATAGAATTCATTACTCCAAGAGGCTGTGCCTACCAAAAATATAAAGTCTGCAGGCAGAGCTGGATTAGGGGTCAAGCAAGCCAGCAGAGGCCTGAAGTACATCTAAGAGGCACAAATCATTGCTGAACACATTAGAATATGGTGTCTACTAACTCAGGTTTTCCAAATACAGCTTCTTACAATTTTACATCTGTAAAATTTGCATGTCCTTATTAAAATAAACAGTGCCCTTGAGTGGAATTTGAAGAGAAGAAAAATAAAAATCTCATCATTTGGATTTGTCTCCTTTGGAATGCTTTTGAATTACATATATAAGTAGACTCATCACCTAAACTTTTGGATTGAATAGAACGGATGGCCTCGGTACTGTTTATCACAAGGGAATGATTTCTTTTCTTATGTACATTTTAATCTTTTTAATATATTTTACACAAAGTTATCTGCTTCAAAAAAATCGCAAAAGGAAACTATGGAGAGAATAAGGATCACAGAAAAGTGGGAATTATTGTAGATTGTTTTCAGGACATTTAACATATGATCTTGGTATGAGTTGGGACCTGATTTTTTTTTTTCCAAATGACTAGACAATTGTCTATTTATTGAATACTTTATCTTTTCTCTAATGTTTTAAAACACCATTTTGTTATATACTAAATTCCCATATCAGTGGCAGTTCTTATGCTTATATATAGAAGTGAATCTGAAACCAGTGGAAGGAGGAAGTTCATGACAAGAAAGGACTGGCTCCTGAACTGTCAGGTCATGGGAGTTTCCAACAAGGAAAGGATGGGGACTTTCTAAAGCCAACACTGTACTTTTTGGTGTTAGGCAAATAAATTGGCAGCTAAATACTCTAAATTCCAATAATATGAATTCATTTAACAACTGATCATGTCATTTTAGCGTTTTCTTTCCAGAATCTATAAAACGACATTACCCTCGTTGGTGCAGAAAATAAGGTCGGGATATTTATCCTCCAGCTCCTTTCCTGTGATATCCCTTAGACTACTGGTGTCACCACTCCTGTCTCCTGGATTCTAGCAACCTCTCTCTCCCCTTGTTCCTTTGGACCTCTCCTGCTATTAGTCCTGGGTCCTTGCAGGATCCCTATATCTCTCCCACACCTTTGTAAATAGTCTAGTGATGTGCTGGTAAGCAGCTGCAGTGGGGGGTGGCAGTGGGGTGGGGCAGAGGCTTAATTTGTAGCACTTGCCAATTGCCATGGTGTAAATATTCCCATCATGGCCCATTTCAAGCTACCTGTGTGAAGTCACTGAACACGGAGTTGGGAGGAAATGTAGAGTCAGCTTTTATAAGTTGCTATGGGCCAGGTCCAGCACAGCCCTGAATAGTCCTCTTGTAAATGAATTCTTTTAAAATTATGCTAATTGGAGTGTGCCATCTGATTCCTATTGGGCCTCAGACTGATTCTGATACCATCCTGGAACATTGGCTGACTGTTCAGTCAGAGGGAGAAAGGAGCTCTCTTTTCTATAGGACTTAAATCTGGGAGGACATAAGCCTAGAGCTTCAGAAGCTGTCTGAGAGCAAAGGCAACCAAGAGGAAGGCAGAGCTAAGAGACGGAGGTAGACGAATTCTGGTGATACCGTCTGAGCTCTGGATACAACCATACTTGGAATGAAGTGTGCCCTGGCCTTTTCAGGAACATGAACTAATAAATTCTCTCCCTCTCTTTCTCTTTTTGTTTCTGTTGATTTCATTGTTTTTGCTTAAGCCAGTTTCCCTTGGGATTTTACCACTTGCACACAGAGGATAGCTAAGGGGTATAATGGCATGGCATGGTCTTTCCGGCCTGTAAGCACTCTCCCCTGGGTTTCTGCACTCCAGCTACACTGGTTTTCTTTCAGTCACTTAGAAGCTCTCGTGCCCCTCTGCTGTAATTGCTTTGCAGGTACCATTTCCCCTGCCTGGAACAGTCTTCCATCCTCTTTGCCCAGTTAACTCCTACTCACCTTCCAGATCTCTAGCTAGTGTTACTCTGGTAGTTTGTTACGTGGCCCCTGATGAATTACACCTTCCAGTATTCGTGCCCTTGTGTAGTCAGTCCCTTCCCCTCGACTCTGGGTTGGCACTGTGACTGCTGTAACCAACAGAATTCAGCACCTAATGGTGCTGCACCAGTTCCGAGCCTAACCCTTAAGAAAAGCATCTTCCGCTTTTGTGCTTTTGGAAGACTTGGGCTGACATATCAAAGGTCTGAGTCCCCTGTTGGAGACACCAAATGGAGAGACCACACGAGAGAATCCTAGCTGTGTCCCAACCTATGTGCCAACTGCATGCAGCGCGTGAGTGACCCCCGACAAGACCAGTAGGGGAATGGACCAGCTGAGCCCAAATTACAAAATTGTGAACAAGTAAAAGGCTCCTCTTCTTCAAGATTGTTGTTTGTAGTTATTACATTTTGGAGTAGTTTGTCGTGCAGCAATGGATAACTGAGAGAATCCCTCCAAAAAAAAAGAAAGAGAGAGAAGATTCCTCCTTTCCTAGATCAAGTCATTCCCCCATCAGACATTATCAGCACCATGCACATGGCCTTCACGACACTCAGCACATTCTGTAACAATACATTTAACTCAAGAATGACTTTCCTTTTTAGCGTCCCTTTCCTGTGATAAATTCTGGAACTCTAAGAATATTACCCAACCTCAAGGCATCAGTCCTTGTAATAGTGGTCAAAAAGTTAGGTCCGCCCGCCCCAGGGCCTGGTCCTCTGCTTTCATTTGTGCTGAACCTGTAGCTGATCCTCTGAATGTAGGTTCAGTAGAAGTTTCTGCACAGACGTTTAGCACAGTAAAGATCCCATATTCTCCCCGCCACCACATTAGTGATTTTACTCTCAAGCATTAGGCACTATTAATAGGGAAACTAGATTTGAAAAGATTCATGATTTACAGGTTTACAGTATTCGGATTTACACAGCGGTTTCTTCCAAATTATACTCAGGGGAATAAATCAGTGACTAACTTTGGCACTCTTACCAAGTACAGAGTCTTCCAATTCTAAAGGATTTTGCCGGTGAGTCACTAAGTTAAAAAAGGAAATCCATATTGGTAATAAATCTCTGTAGAAGTAGTCTATGTTCTTTCGAAAACTGATTGTTTCTAGATGGCTACTTCAACTAACATTATCAAAAACAATAGATTTCTGTTAGAATATAAAATGATGCTTTCTGAGAAATTGTTTCCTTTTTTTTTTTTTTAAGTTGATACAGGAGATTTATTATGGAGGGTACTTCCAGAGGACCAGAACTTTCAGTAAATTTATTCTGTTATTTTCATTTTTAAAAAACTATTATAGGGCTTCCCTGGTGGTGCAGTGGTTGAGAGTCCGCCTGCCGATGCAGGGGACACGGGTTCGTGCCCCGGTCCGGGAAGATCCCACATGCCGCGGAGTGGCTGGGCCCGTGAGCCATGGCCACTGAGCCTGCGCGTCCGGAGCCTGTGCTCCGCAACGGGAGAGGCCACAGCAGTGAGAGGCCCGCGTACCGCAAAAAAACAACAACAACAACAAAAAACCTATTATAGATCATAAATCTACCAGGTTGGAATTTTGGTTGCTGTATTTGTGGGGAGAGGGCATGTGGAGACCTAAATGTTATGCAGCTTAGAACTGACTCTACTGGCGTCCCAAAGCTTCAACCGTGGTGACTGAAGGTAAGCGAGGATTCCCCAAAGCCATCCTCTTGTTCAAGTGCTCTTCACCCACCCTCCACATATCTCCTGACAAAGACCATATATGCTTCCTCTCCAAGCTGCCACCTTCTCTCTTTTGCCATTGACACTGTTCTAGTTCAGGCCTGTGGACTTTCGGCCGCACTGTTCAGCATGCGGAACTTCCCCAACCAGGGGTTGTACCGGCACCTCCTGCATCGGAAGCTCGGAGTCTTAACCACTGGACGGCCAGGGGAGTCCAGGTCTGTGGCCTCATGAGTGGTATTCCTGCCTGCAGCCTCATCTTCACTCCGTCTACCTCCTCGTCCGTTTCCGCAGCACTACTGGAGTAATTGGCCACTCTCTCTCTTAAACAACCCTTCCAAGACTCACCATCCTCATCAGCAGAGGTCCTTAACCCATGGTCCACAGACATTAGGCAGATGTATGGACAAGGGACCAGGAATCCTTTGAAGATGTGCAGACAAATGACGTGAATATGTCCATTTCTTGGGAGAGGGTGTGTAGCCTTCATTACATTCTCAAAAATGTCTGTGGCTCCACAAGAGGGAAGAACCACTAAACTACAGGAGAAAAGCAAATTCCTTGGCAAGTAACGTGATTGTTGAAAGGGTGATGGAGTTGGTGAAAAGGTGCTCTAAACACCACCAGCAAAAAGGTATAATTTCCAATCTGGTAAATGTTGTGCATCACAAAACAAGACTTGGGTGGGGGGAGAGATAAATTAGGAGTTTGGGATTAACATATATACATTACTGTTTATAAAATAGATAACCAACAAGGACCTACTGTATAGCACAGGGAACTATGCTCAATATTTTGTAATAACCTATAAAGGAAAAGAATCTAAAAAAGAATATATATAAAAATATATAATAGAATATATATGATTATATACATCGATATTTTATGTATATATAATTGAATCACTGTGCTGTACAACTGAAACTAACACGACATTGTAAATCAACTATATTTCAATTAAAAAGGTTTTAAAAACACAAAAAACAAAGCAAGACTTGGCAGCATCCTCCCCAAGGGAAAGCCAAGCTTTCCTTGTCCTTGAGTTCCCATAAAGGCACCCTATGCTGGTACTACCACCGGACCAATGTCCTTTGAGAAGAGACCATCCCAGCCCCTCTCAGAATGGCCAGTTGTTCTCAGAGGCCAATAGCTCTTCTGTGTTCCTGACAGCTTGTTGGTGCAAACTATGAATTAACTTTCTCACGGTAGGAACGTACCCTGCCCTGGGGATATTTACCTCTGCCTTTTCTCAGGTTGGTATTAGGGATGGGGTGAAGCAGGCTCAGTACATTTCTAAGCAACCACAGTGGGCCCAGGTGGAATCCAAGAACAATCTCCAGTGACATCTGAATCTCACTTTCCCAAACAGGATAAAGCTTCAAGCTTATTGGAAGCTCTATCTCCCGTAGGACATACAAGGCCCTTCACGATCTGGCTACTGCTCCAGTTCTGCCATGTGTCCTGTGGTCCAAACATACTAAAATATTCTAATCTCCCTGAACCAGCCATGCACTTTTTTTTTTCATATATATATTCATGAATTTGACATTGATCATGTAATTTTCTAGGTAGCATATATATTTGTTGACCAAAATATGATTTCTTACAGTTGTGAGTGCTAAGTCCCTTATGACCATTGGAGCATTATTGCACTACAGCCACGCACTTTCATGACTCTGCCTCTGACATAACATCAGTCATCATCATCACCATCATCATCTCCAACCAAAACTGTGAGGTAGGTCATATTATCCCTAGTTTAAAATGAGGACCCTGAGGCTGGTAGGAGTTAATTTATCTGCCGAAATCTAACAAAGGAAGTGAGTATGACCTAGAATTGCTTCTCTCTTTCCTCTGGTGAATGACATTCCTGACAGCATCAGCTCCCATCACTTCCTTGTAAAGCCTGCTCCAACTTCTCTAGATAGAGTTAGGTGTTCATTCCTCTATGTTTCCACTAAATCTTCAAATATGTTTTCACTACATCAGTAACATATATGTATTATAGAACATTGTGAGATCTAAAAATTATTCCTCAATAGTACATCTATCCAAATACAATCATTGTTACTATTTTTATAACTATTCTCATAGATTTTAAAATATCCCTGTTATCACTATGTGTGTATTATTTGGTAGTCTACTTTTGGGGGGCTAGTAGTATTGGCATCAACATTTCCTATGTTACACAGTTTCACAATACCTTTACTTTTTCAGTTAGGATACTTTTGGGTCCAAGTTAACAACCAACTCAGATTGTCTTAAACAATAAGGAATGTATGATAATCACTGCTATAGTGGGAACCACAGAAGTAGGGCAGGCTCCAGGCATGCTATAATTTGAGTTTCTACCCTATTTTTCTGTAGTTATCTCATATCTGCAGTTGCTCCCCATTCCCCGCATGGGCTAACATCGTCCTCAGGGCCCCCTCACATCACAGGCTGGGGCAGCCTGCTTCCTTGCTCATGAGGGGGAGAAATGTTACCCTAATGATGGAATAAAGTTCCACTTTTCAGTCTGATTGGGCCATTTTTAGGTAATGTGCTTTTTCCTGGACGTAGAATTGTTCCTGAGGGAATCTAACTCTAACCTTAAGCTTGAGGTCTTTTCTTTTTTAAAAATTATTTATTTATTTGTTTTGAGCTACGTTGGGTCTTCGTTTCTGCGTGCCGGCTTTCTCTAGTTGCAGCGAGCAGGGGCTACTCTTCATTGCAGTTCGCAGTCTTCTCATTGAGGTGGCTTCTCTTGTTGCGGAGCACGGGCTTTAGGCGCACGGGCTTCAGTAGTTGCGGCACATGGACTCAGTAGTTGTGGCTCGCGGGCTCAGTAGCTGTGGCGCACAGGCTTAGTTGCTCTATGGCATGTGAGATCTTCCCAGACCGGGGATCGAACCCATGTCCTCTACATTGGCAGGCCACCAGGGAAGTCCAAGCTTGGGTTCTTGAACCAATCACTGGCCACCCACCAAATAGGATTATGATCTTTGGTTTATTTGGAATCAGCCTTTGGATCCCAGGATAAAGTCAACTTCTCTTGAGTCATCTGACTGCATAGATGAGGCATGAACGCCCAAAGAAAAATCGGGATTCTGTTAGGAAGGACCAAGGAGAGATTGACTATTACTCGTTTACTTTTATGTTTGCTAATTTGATAGGAGAGAGAGTTCCTCATTGCTATTTTACTTTTCATGTCTGTCGTTCCCTTCCTACCCTCTGTTGTGGCACTTCTGCGTCAGATGGTGGTGGATTCTTTACTCTCTGTGGGCTTCTTATGGATTATGAGCTTCTTAAAGATAAGGAATCTGTAATACTAACACCTGCTTCCTCAGAGCTTAGCAGGTGTTGTATAAATGTCAGTTAAATAAATGATTAAATGAAAGAAAAAAAATGAATGAATGCAGTGCAGAATGCATACAATAAGATGGCATTTAGGATTAAGATACAGAATGATGTTATAATGAAGAAGAGACAGAGATTCCTTTTTTCAGTGAATATTTATAGAGGTCTTATTCTGAGCTACCTGCTGAGATACCACAGGGAGCAAGACAGACGTGATTCTGCCTTCATGGAACTTAGATTCTGATGGGAAGAGGAACACTGAAGAAAGGACGGAGTCTGTTTTACAAAGAGAAGTGCAGGGGGGATGGGAGCTATGGAGTTGAAGGCTGTTCTGGGCTTTGTGAAATTTGGAGCTGTTTCCCTTCTCTTATCAGAATCAGGTCTGGCTCTAGGTCTTCTGCTTCTAACGAGACAGACAATTCAGGGCAACAGAAGGTAGTAACCAAGCCAAGGCTTTCACTGGCTCTCTGGTCCCTGTGACTCCAGTTTATCACTATTGTCATAAAGGCACTGCTTCTAGAGCTCTGACTGAAGGTGGAGCTTTGCACATGCACGGATGGCTCTACAGCTGGCGACTGGACACAGTGGCGCAGAAGGGAGCCAGCAAGGAGGTTTAGCTCACAGACGGCTGATGAGCTACTGCACAAACTAACTGACTACTGTCCTACTGTCGTGTGTGTGTGTGTGTGTGTGTGTGTGTGTGTGTGTGTGGTGCTGGTGTTCTGGCCCATTTCATTGCTTCTTGAGCGTAGAACTTGTCGGTCCGGGGTAATATCCAATCACAACTCTCTTCTCTTATTTAGGACACTGAGGGGGCATATTTCTCTCCTTATGACATAACATGAAAAGCAAGCAAGCATGATTTCTAAACCAAAACAGCTTTTAATTGGGGACTTTTAGGTGTTATACACACTCCTCCTTCATTCTGAGAAGGGGAATGCCTTGCTTAAGAGCAACTTACAAAGGTCCCAGCCTGCTTTCTTTGAGCAGGAAACTCCATGGTTCTGTGCTGGCTTCAGAGTAGTTCAGGCCTTGGGAGGTGCTTTTGCATAGTTCCTCCAGGACAGGAACCTGACCTACTTTGGGAGAGGAGGGATTGCTTTACTGGGGAAATGATATTTCTGTTGAAACCTAAATGGTGAGCATGGTTTTTCCAAAAGAAGGAGAGGGTTAGGGAGGGTAGCATTCCAGGCAAGGACACAGTTTACGTGGAGGCTTTGAGGCCTCAGGCAAGATCAATCCCAGGGCATTCAGGGAACTGAAAATTTCATGTGCGTGGCGTGCAGAGTGAGAAGAGGGGTGCTAGGTGAGACTGGAAGGAGAGGTAAGGGTGAGATCTTGTACGGCCTTGCAACTGTGGTGAATTTAGGGTTCAGGCCAGGTCTGGAATTAACAAGGTCAAGGAGGGACTTCCCTGGCAGTCCAGTGGTTAGGACTCAGTGCTTTCACTGCCGTGGGCCCAGGTTCAAGTCCTGGCTGGGGAACTGAGATCCCGCAAGCTGCATGGCATGGCCAAAAGAAAAAAAAAAAAAAATATATATATATATATACATTTTTAAAAATTAAAAAACATTTTTAAAAATTAAGAAAAATAAACCAAAAACCAGGGTTAAGGATTCACTGGGCTAGGCTAGGGTGGAAGGCTATGACCAGAACAGTTTTTGTGTGAAATATTTTCTACCCTTAAGGTTTCAGTGTGTAATTAATTGACATTACAAAATAGATTAAAGTTTAATTTTCATGCCAAATTAGAAGATTGGCTTTTTAAAAAATAAATTTATTTATTTTTGGATGTGTTGGGTCTTTGTTGCTGTGCGCGGGCTTTCTCTAGTTGCGGTGAGCGGGGGCTATTCCTGGTTGCCGTGCGTGGGCTTCTCATTGCAGTGGCTTCTCTTGTTGCGGAGCATGGGCTCTAGGCGCGTGGGCTTCAGTAGTTATGGTGCATGGGCTCAGTAGTTGTGGCTTGCAGGTCTAGAGCTCAGGCTCAGTAGTTGTGGCACACGGGCTTAGTTGCTCCGTGGCATGTGCGATCTTCCTAGACCAGGGCTCGAACCCATGTTCCCTGTATTGTCAGGTGGATTCTTAACCACAGCGCCACCAGGGAAGCCCGAAGATTGGCATTTTTATCCAACATTTTATTGCAAAAATTTTCAAACAAAGATAAAAATGGAAAGAATCGCCTATATTCTACCATTAATGTTTTGCTCTCTTTGCTTTATCACATATCTGTCCATCTAGGCATTCCCCTCACTGTCCCCTCACTCATTTATTTTTTTGGCTGTGTCAGGTCTTCCTTGTGGCACGTGGGGTCTTTGTTGAGGCATGTGGGATCTTTCGTTGCGGTGCATGGGCTTCTCTCTATTTGTGGCGTGCGGGTTTTCTCTCTCTAGCTGTGGCGTGCCGGCTCCAGGGCACGTGGGCTCTGTAGTTTGTGGCACGCTGGCTTTCTAATTGAGGTGCGCGGGCTTAAGCTGTCCCACAGCATGTGGGATCTTAGTTCCCTAACCAGGGATTGAACCCTTGTCCCCTGCATTGGAAGGTGGATTCTTTACCACTGGACAACCAGGGAAGTCCCCAGTCCATCTTATTTTTTGATGCATGTTAAAGTAATTGGAGACATCAGTCAACTTCATCCCTGGACACTTCAGTATGCATACTATTATCTAGAGTTTAATATTTATTCATGGTTCTTTTTGTGTGTGTGGTAAAAGTCATATACAGTGATATGCAAACATCTTAAGTATTCCATTTGATGGGCTTTGATAAATATGTACGTAAAAATTTGAAGTTTCAAAAAAGATACAACTTTTACTAAAAATTATTATCATATACTGTTATCAGGCCTTTACATTATACATGAAGTGGTATAATATCAATTCAAGGTAGATTGTGATGAATCAAGGATGTAATTGTAATCTTTAGTAATCACTTTAAAAATATTAGCTAAAAAGCCAAAAGAGGAGATAAGCTAGAATACAGAAAAAAAAAAAAAAATGAAAGAAGAAAACCAAAACAAAAAACTTCAACCCAAAGGAAGACCAAGTAAAAAACAATAGCAAGATGGTAAACTGAAATCTACCTATAACATAAACACACCAAATATAAAAGGACTGAACTCTTCAATTAAAAGATGGAGATTGTCAGCCTGGATAAAAAGCAAGACCCAACTATATGCTGTTTACAAGAGATGCATTTAAATACAGAGACATAGATTTTTTTTACCCTCTTTAATTTTTAAACTATTTCTCTATACCATGCAAACACTAAGCATCAGAAAGCTAGTATTTCTATATATCAGGATGAAGTGAATTTAAAGACAAAGAATATTTCCAGGAATAAAGAATGATACTGTAATAACAAAAGGTCAATCAATCAAGAAATCATAACAATCCCAAGTGTGTGATCACAGAGTATCAAAGTATACAAAAACAAAAATTGACAAGAGAGGAGTAGATCTGCAGTCATACTTGGAGATTTTAATACTTCTCTTTTGAGAAGAGATGTGATAGAATAAATAGACAAAAATATCAATCAGGATATAGGAGATTTGAATAACATTCTTACCAACTTGACCTAATTGACATATGTAGATGACCCAACAATTGCAGAGTATACATGCTTTACAAGTGCACATCGGACATTCACCAAGATATATTTTATGCTACTGGGCCGTATGTGAAATTTAAAAAAATACCATTTATGAGAGCATGCAAACATAATACTCAGGAATGAACAAATTTTACAAAAAATGTGCAAAACATCTATATTGAAAAATACCATACAGGGAAATTAAAGATCTAAATAAACGGAGTGGAAATTGCTCATGATTAGAAGCCTTCATATTATTATGATGTCAGCCCTCCATAAATTGATGTACACAGTCAAAACCATCCCAGTCGGAATCATGGCAGGATTATTTAAAAAGAAATTTATAAGCTGACTGTAAAGGTTATGTGAAATTGTAAAGGACAGAGAATAGCTAAAAGAGCTTGAAAAAGGACAACGTTTGAGATGTCAAGAATAACTAAAAAGCTACAGTCATCAAGACAGAGTGATATTGATGTAAGTAGATTAATGGAATAGAATAGAATCCAGAAGCAGACTCACACTTTTGCAGTTAATTAGTTTTCAACAAAGGTGTCAGGGGAATCCAATGGGAAAAATGACAGTCATGTCAACAAATGTGACTGGAATGACTAGACAATGTATGAAAAAATTGTCGTTGTATAATCCCATTTGTAGTATATATGCATGACAAATTGGAAATTTTCACCCTATGTTATCCATGTCCTGGGAAATAAATTATGCATCTGGACTGCTATACTAGCTTTCTCAAGCCACAGGAATATTATTCATTAAGAAAAACTTGTGGGGGCTTCCCTGGTGGCGCAGTGGTTGAGAGTCTGCCTGCTGATGCAGGGGACACGGGTTCGTGCCCCGGTCCGGGAAGATCCCACATGCCGCGGAGCGGCTGGGCCCGTGAGCCATGGCTGCTGAGCCTGCGCATCCGGAGCCTTTGCTCCACAATGGGAGAGGCCACAACAGTGAGAGGCCCGCGTACCACAAAAAAAAAAAAGAAAAACTTGTTAAGGGGCTGCAATAACATTCAGGACACAAGGGTATCATTCAGAAAATAGTTTGAATTCATTAAATAATGCTTTATTTCCTAGATGATATAATAAAAATGGCCTTCTGTTTTTACAATGAGTTTAGTCCCTCCTTGTATATTGGTAGTAGGAGAAATTTCCAATTTCACTCATGACCAATGATATGTATTTGTGAAACTCCTAGCTGGGTGGAAGGGCAGGTTGCAAAAATGAAATCTCATAAGCCAATAGTGGAAGGCTTCTTTTAGATGCTGGAGGAATCAAATCCTTGATGTACACTGGAGCTGGCATTATTATTGTGACTAACAGAGGTTAATCAAAAGGAGAAGTTCCTGCCCCAACAAACTGAAATGTAAATGTGGTTAAGTTTTGGAAACTTTTCCCTCCTACTTTGAGTTTTGGAAACTTTTCCCTCCTACTTTGAGTTTTGAGAGGGATTTCTTGAGGACGAAAGATCCGGCTGCTCTGTGGTTGTAACTCCCAGACCCAGGAGGCTCTGATTAGATAAGGCTTGGTGTTCCCCAGGGAGTTTCTGCTTCCAAAAGGGCCTATTGATTCTAGAGAATCAAGTTATAGCTGGAGTAGCTGTACAATTTCTTATTCCAATAATCCAGGAAAGTCTCCCAAAACTGGGTCAAAAATGCTCCCACCACGCAAGATAGGTTCTTTCTCCCATACGGTGCTAGAGAGAGGCACCATAAACTCTCTCTACGTCTTTTTTCATTTCTTTTTTTCTATCTCTATAGTGTTTTCTTTTTTATAGTCTGTGCAGGCAATGACACTTCCATTACTATAACGTCACTTGAAGTGTTCAAATTCCAGGAGGGTTGATCAGAATCCATTTCTGTTTAGTTAACTCGCAGGCCTGAGGATACATTTTGAACACTGTGACTGTGGTTACTTTCTCAACTCCTCCACGAATTGTACAAATCAGCTCTTAGGAAGGATTACTTTTGCAAGTGGGTCATCTCAATCATTTTGCATTTATTCTCAGTTTGCTATTCCTGCAGCATGTACCAAGGGTCAAGTGAAGTGCTTTCCTTACATTATTCAGTATAATCCTTATGACACCCTTTCAAACTGATACTTCTATTTCCCCATTTTATGATTAACTTACTCTAGGACAGAGAGTTGGGTGGTGATAGAGTTGGACATCAAACACAGATCTGAGTCCAGAAGAACAAGCTCTTACAAACTCCTTCCTCAGCTCAGAGGATGATGTAATTCTGATCTTACCCCCAATCCCAGGTACCTGTCTGTAACTCCCTGTGTTTTTACTATCCACTGGTTGCCTAGTTTTGGCAGAAAAACTGTACTAGGCTGCGTGGGGTGAGATAAAGCAAAAGACAAGAAATGGCAAGCTTTTAATCCAGTTAAGATCTAGTTAAGCAGTTGTTTTCAACTTAAGACACACACTAGAATCATCTGTGGAACTTTAACAAATACTGATGACAGAAATTCTGATTTAATTGGTCTAGGGGGAGGCCTGGGCATCAGAATTTTAAAAACTCCTCAGGTGATTCTAAGGTGCAGTCAACATGGACAACCACCTAGTGTGATTTGAAAACACTCATAAAAATAACATCAAAACCACTACAATGTCCAAAATGATATATTCTGAAATGTATTTACCTTACCTCATTCCACAAGGATGTGGCTTAAAAAAATTATTCGGTACAGAATGAATTCCATTGAGGGGCACAGAGTTCCAGGTACTTGTCAAATAGGCCGCCAGATGGGCTAGGACACGTGAGGTCAGCATAGAAATAATTCAGGTACATTTTATTTCTCTGCAAGGCAGCGCCGTCAGATTTTAGGAGAAATAGTTCTTAGAAAACGGTGATTGGTCCAGGTACTGTTTCTAGGTGGTTGATTGGTCCAAAAACTGTTTCCAGGGAGTTGATTGGTCTGGAAGCTGTCTCCAGGCTGTCTAGCCGCTAGATTGCCTTGTCTCCAAGGGTTACTCAAGCTACAAAGTGATAACGGGTCTCAGAAGCTTGTATGGAATGATATTTTTTTTCCCATTACAGAGGCTTATTGAAGAAAATACAAGTATTTGAAGGATGACTCATAGGGACATTGTACATTTCTTTGCTCCAACTTCCCTAAGAGTTATGAATTGCTCACAAAGGAGAAGCTCCCTAAATGGCATTTTCACAAGTAGTGGAGGGGCTAGAGCCATGCCATGAAAAATTTCCAGCCATTAAAAGGGCAGCATTAAACTATTCAGTGCAGTTCAACTGTTGGAATATTTCCTGACTTTTCTTTCTCCTTCTCAAGAGCAAAAGAAGCTGCTGTCAGTTTAATAGCAGTAGGGAAAAACAGATAGTGTATAAAACGATGATGTAATAACAAAGAAAACTGAGAAAAAGGGTAAAATCACTGCAATTCTATAATCTTAATATTCAACTATTTTCATTTTCACATATTTTTATTCTAACCCACGACCAATATTATTTGGATGATAACATATGTAAAATTTAAGGTTTGACTATCTAATCATATTTTTTAAATGGTGCTGTCCGTTTCTTTCTTTTATTTTAGGCTGTGCCTTGTGGTACGCAGGACCTTAGTTCCCTGACCAGGGATTGAACCCGTGCCCCTGCAGTGGAAACGCAGCGCCTTAACCACTGTATTGCCGGGGAAGTCCCCAGTTTCTTTATTTTAGAGTGGCTTACCAAGTTCCTCTACGAGTATGATGTCAACATGATTTAGGAATAAATTAAAAAATTTTAGCTTTAGAGTCAATGAATATATATATATATTTTTTTGCGGTACGGGGGCCTCTCACTGTTGTGGCCTCTCCCATTGAGGAGCTGGCTCCGGACGCGCAGGCTCAGCGGCCATGGCTCACGGGCCCAGCCACTCCGCGGCATGTGGGATCTTCCCGGACCGGGGCACGAACCCATGTCCCCTGCATCGGCAGGTGGACTCTCAACCACTGCGCCACCAGGGAAGCCCCAATGAATATTTTTGAGTGGTATACACACATTCTGTACATTTATTTTACATAATTATCTTATTTTAAAAATAACAATAATAAGCATTTATGGAAGGCCACATTGTGGCAGGCTCTGTTCTAAGGACAGGAGATATAGAGGGAAGAAAACAAACAAAATTTTCTTACTCTAGTAGGACAACAAGATAGGCGATTACAACCCTGACCGACACAGAATGCTTCTGTGCTGCGTGTGGTTACACATATTAACTCATTTAATTCTCTAAACAATCCTATGAAGTAGGTACTGTCAGCAACTCCATTTTACAGGAGAGGAAACTAGTGCACAGAGAGGTTAAATAACTTGCCAAAGGTCACACAGTTAGTGAGCATTTGAGCTGGGATTCGTGGCACCACACGCTGCATGCTCAACTGCTATGTTCTCCTGTCTCTGTAATTAGCTTATTTATACTTATTCGACTGATGCAGGGTATCACAAGTTCTCTTTTTCCTTTCTCAAATATTTTCAATTTTTACTTCAAATATTTAATATTTCTCTGTAAAGGTATTGGATTGGTATTACAGCCAACACTTTCCAATTACAGGACACTTACTGTGTGCCTGGTACTTTACTTACCTGATGAAAATAAGGTGAATGTTTTGTCTGGTGTACTTGCAAAAATTTTCCTTCAAAATAAAATGGCAGGTAGATAATATCTATAACCTCAAATTAGGAAATGAGCTAATGACGTAGGGGCCAACCTTCTCTGCACATTAGATTCATCTGAAGAAAATTTTAAACTATATGGACGCTTGGGTCCCACCTCCAGGAATTCTGATTCAATTGGTCTGGAGTGAGTTCAGCCCACTTCGCTAATATGTTAAAGTGGCAAAGTGATAGAATGTTTAAAAGCCAGACGTTTAAAATCATCATCATTATTAAAAGCACGGCTTTGAATCAGACTGACTTGGATTAAATCCCACATCCACTCATTAGCTGTGTGATCATGGGCAAGTTTGTGCAGGGGAGGAAAAAAATTCTCTACTCTCTTAGCGGCTCCAGCTGGGCCTGAGAATTAAACTGACACAAGAATAACAGGAAACAAGTGTACACGTTTTTATCAGATTTTACATGTACATTCACAAGAGAATGACAACCCAAAGATGTGACCAGAGCAGGAAGCTTTTATACCTTTTAGACAAAGAAATGATAACTTTTGAAGAAATGACCAGACAAAGGCAGTAAGTCGTGGGGAAGCGACTAGGAGATACAAGAGGGGAAGTTGTGGAAGATAAGGGTTATTTCAATAAGCTTGTTTGTACAGACCAATTGTACATTTCAATGTCAATTCCCCGGCTCTGGGGACAAGGTTGTTCACTTCCTGGTACAGCAAGGGCAACTTCCTCCTAGGAAATTTTATGTTCTGTTTTCAGGTAGAAAAGGGTAGATCAGAGAGCCCTTCTCTCACACCTGCTGTTTCTCAAATGCCTTCGGCTCAAAATGATCAACATACCAAAGGAATATATTTTGGGGTGCCACATCCTGAACTCTTTAATTTCTAAATCTCTCTGCACTTCTCTTTCCTCATCTGTAAAGTGGAAGTAAACATTCACCTCGTAGAGCAGTTGTAAGAATTAAAGCGCACATGCGGGAATTCCCTGGCAGTCCAGTGGTTATGACTCTGCGCTTTCACTGTTGAGGGCACCGGCTCGATCCACTGGTTGGGGAGCTAAAGAGAGAGAGAGAGAGCGCGAGGGAGTACGTGGATGACCATCATTTTCACAGTCCTGGCACAAAGTGTGTGCCTAATCGGTGGTTCCTCTCATCTGTTCATGCATTAATTCCCTCGGCAAATTCTTGCCGAGCACCCACCATGTTCCAGGCGTTGTTCCAGGTGCTGGGGAGGCAGCATTGAATAGAACAGACAAGGGGCTTGCCTTCTGAGCACTATTTTGAATTTTTTTTAGCATTAATAAAATGTGCTTAATCTCATGGTCCTTATATTACTCTATCCTGTACTAGGTCATCTGAACTTGGGGTCTCTTCCTTACCTGCCTCAGAGACCTCCCTTCATCAGTGGTCCCTGCTCCTCTCTACTGGCTCTTTGTCGTATTCATTTAAACATAAACACTTTTTTTCATATTAAAAAAAAAAAAAAAAAAATCCCCGAATCAGGGATTTTAGGCTTCAAGTTACCCAACAGTTTCTACTTTCGTCCTTGCATTTTTTTGCTTCGCAGGTAAGTATAGATGTTGTCTGTGTGCATAGTCTCCACTCCCCAGGCTGGCTCCATCTGTTCTCGTTCACACTCCAGAGCACTGTGGTCAGGCTTCTGTCTCCATCACTCTACAGATATTACTCTCAACAGGGTCATTCCCTTCTTAAAACCTTTTGATGACTCCAGATTTTCCTCGGGACGAAGTCCAAACTCTTTAAAGTGGCATGCAGTCATTTGTAGCCTTCCCTCCCATCATTCCCTTTTCTGCCTGCACTCCTCTCCCCTGCCTGCTGCCCACTGCCCACACCCACACACACTGTGAGTTCCCACCCCACAGGACTGCTCGGAGTTCCCCAGAAGCATCATACTTCCACCTCTAGGCAGTGATGCTCTGAAGTGGTTTGTACCCGCGTGTGAGAGTTTGGTGTACATTTCTTCCCAATTATGTGTTTGGTGATGCCCTGTTGGTAGCCTAAAGTCGGCCATGGTGGGAGTATTTATATCAAGGAAATGGGCAAATTCTACAAACTAGGGCCTTCTTGCCTACCTCTAGAGAGATGGCTGTTAAATACCTACCACACAACATTGCTTCTAGGCCTGTGCACATATGTTCTCCCCTCCACCCCAGCTTGGATCAGCTTAAATGTCCCTTCCTTTTGGAAGCTTCTCCTGACTCTTCAAGATTGGGATAGAGGGACTTCCCTGGTGGCCCAGTGGTTAAGACTCTGCACTCCCAACGCAGGGGGCCTGGCTTCGGTCCCTGGTCAGGGAACTAGGTCCCGCATGCCACAACTAAGACCTTGTGCAGCCAAATAAATAAATTCTTTTTAAAAAAAAAAAGATTGGGATAGATACTTTTCTCTGTGATTCTATGGAAACGTGGGCAGCACCCTTCCCCCCTCCCCCTCCCCATGGCATGTATTGTACTGACTTTTCCTGTAACCTATACTGACCAAGTGAAGTCTTTGAGGTCAGGGAAGCCTTCAAGGTGTGGTCCTCCAGTCAGCAGCGAGATCATCACTGGGGGAGCTGGCTGGAAATGCAGACTCTCAGGCACACCCCAGACTGATTGAATCAGAAACTGCATTTTAACAAGATCTCCAGGCATTGAGTGCATTTAAATTTAAGGTGTACTGCCTTAGGGGCCATCTCATCATTTTTCAAATGCAAAAACAAAACATCAGGGGCCTTGTCTTATTCATTGCCATTGTTCTCCACCTGGGATAGCGTTTGGCACGTAGCAAGGTGCCACATCATATTTCGAAATGAAGCAGTACATGAGTAATTGACATAATTAGCCCTCTCTATTAAACAAGCAGCTTTTTAGGGTTCAAGAATGTGTCTTCATCTTTGCATCCCCTAGATTTCCTCATACACGTCAGCATTCAGTAGAAAATGGAATAGGATGAATGAACTAAGCTTGAGCGCACTTTTGCTGATCCTAAAACTAGGGCCCAATTTAAGGTATTCATCCTAGAAGTGAGGCAATGACCTTTAAAGCTATGGGTCTGTGGAATCCAAACCTGGAGTCTTGAAATATGTCACCGGAAACTTAAGATTTTTCCTAGCCATCAACCTGCTGCAATGTTCTACTCTTATTTCCTCGTTTCTCCTAATACAGTGATGCCAAGCTCACCCCACCTCCTTCTTTCCTCTTCCTTTAGCTACAGCGTCCACACGCTACTTGCTCAGACTCACACGCACTTTGAACACGAGGTAGAGTAGGAGAGCTGTGCAGGGCAGTGGAAGGCACTTGGCGTTTAGTCAGGAGACACTGGCTGTGTTCCTGCCTGTCACAACCTTTCTGGAGCCTTCGTCTTTTCCTCTGCGACGGGGAAAATGCTATCTTCACTAATTCACCACGTTTTTGCAGGATCAAATGAGATAACATAGGTGAAAGCGCTTTTATACATTGTAAAGCACTGCATAGAGTAGATGCAAAATCTCTCAGACAAATGGATCTCAAGCACACGTTATGGTTTAGTAACTCCCTAGCACGTGGAATATGCAAGGAGATAAAAGAATGTTCCAGTATGGAAGGGTATAGAAAGCTAGAGGTTATTTATTTGGGGAACAGGATGCCTTACCTGTGTCCAGGCATGTAATTAGATGAAGATTATGGTTTTGCATTGCAAAGACATAAAGATAAAACATTGGCTTCGTATCACATGTCACCTAGGAAATCTGGGGTGATTCCATCTGAGATGCCAGGTGTGCTATTAATCAGCAATAAAAAACAATTAATCTAAGAAGCAAATGATAAGGACATGTTGGTGGCCGATAACTGGAAAAACAGTTTCATTCCCTAATAGGATCTGATAGGCTCCAACTAATCTAGGTGCAAAAAATATAGATCAATACCAAGCAAGAGTTCCTTTCAAATAGACAGCTACCAGTGAATATTGCAAACTGCAAGCATTGTTCGCCCGTTTCTGAGTGTTGGGACATCCCTTGCAGATGTTAATAATTATCTGCCCACAATAGGAAGGCTCCATGGTGTGTTCTTTCAATCAGCAGCCCGGGCATTCCCTGGGGAGTTGGTCAGAAATGCAGACTCTCAGGGCCACCCCAGAGCTGTTGAATCAGAACCTGCATTTTAACAAGATCTCCAGGGATTGAGTGTATTTAAATTTCAGGCCAGACTGCCTTAGGGACCATCTAATAATTTTTCAAATGGAAAAACAAAAAATCAGGACTTTAAGGGTAATTTTTTCCCCTCAAGGTCTAATAGGCATGGGAGGCAGAGCCTGGATTAGAAAGAAAAGTTTCCCGACTCTGTTGGCGGTTCCAGCATCGCTCACCACCTCACAGCCTGGTTCTTCAGCTTCTGGCCGTGAGGCTTAGGGCAAGTTACTGAACCTCTCTGAGTCTGTTTGCTCATCTATGAAATGGAGATGGTAGCAATGTCTACCTCACAGAGCTGTGAGGTTTAACACAAATTAGAAAATCTCTGAACATTTTGTCCAAGGCATAATTCACATGAAAAGGTTTATTATTCTCTAATGAAAAGGCAGACAATGTTCCACATAATTTAAACAGTAGAAGTAAATTTTTTATGGCACACAGAAGGAGATTGTTATTTATATCTCTGAAAATCTTCATGCCTTGACAGTAATGTTTGGAAAACAGTTCTTTTTCCTTTTAATCTTTCCTATTTTCCAGTGAAGAAGCTTATATAAGCTACCCTGCAGAGGTGCTCTGCTAGTCACTGTAATTTAATCATCTTGAAGGTTAGGCTGACTTCTGTTATTATGAAAGTGGTGAACCCCGGGCCAAATTCAACCTTTGGAATAGGCACCCACATACGTAATTAAAGAATCTGACTCACTGACCTATTTTCTTGGCCACCGAAACAGGAAGGACTGCATTTCCTAGTGTTCTGCTCCATCTAGTGGCAAACATGGTACATGGCTCAATTTTCCGTTACAGAGAAATTATCGGGAATTCTACAATAGGTTTTCATGTCTTAAACACAAAACACATCCAACTTCTCACTATTGAGGAGAAATGATCCAACATACACATTTTTAATGCTGTTTGTTATACTTGAAATAATAGGCTTAGGGTTCTTACAAATGTACCATACTAATGCAAGATGAGAGTGGGGAAACTGGGGGGCGGGGAGGAAGGGTCTGTGAGAACGCTGAGACGAAGGGTTAGACATCCAAGTGACATCATGAATGTTTAAGTAGTCCAACAAGGTAGGCAGCGGCTTATTGTGACCTCTTATAGGATTCAGAAAGGAATGTCATCTACTAAGGGGTTACCTTGCTGGTGCCAGGAGGAAGCTGCTTTTTTTTTTTTTTTGGTGAGGAGGCATTCTCGTGTCTTCTAGTTAATGTACAATGCAGGTGCACAATGCCCACGAAAGGGGAGGGGAGTGGTTCAAATGGCAGAGAAAATTTTACGTTAAATTTTCCTTTTCTTGCCTTAAAATAATTTTATTACATCACTTCCCTCATGTGATGTATCCATCATGTCGTCAAACACTAAAAAATTAATTTCTCAAGACATTAGCCAGTGTTGGGGAGGAAGACATTTTCCTCTACCCTTCTAGGTTTCTCTGGCTGGTCTAAGAATTAAATTGGCACGAGACAGATTAACAGGAGACAATCAAACAAAGTTTAATAACATGTCTACATGGGAGGGACCCAGGAAAACTGAGTAACTCACCAAAATGGCCCAAACCATTAATAAACCTTAACACCATCTTCAGCTAAAGATAAGAGACTTGAGAGGGGAGAAAGGCAATTGACTTGGAGATTAAAAAAAGCAAATATTTGGTAAATAAATGCTTGCCCGGGCCATGGAGAGATAATGGGACACAGAGGGGACCTGATCTCTAGAGAGTTTTCCTCCCCACATATAGCCCATACCCTTTGTGGATATCTCTGGAGATGGCTCTGTTAGGGAACAGGCTTCCTACCTAAATTCTTTTTTAGACAGTTAGGGGGAAGTTCAAAGTTTCTTCCTGAGTTTTTCAGGCCCTCATTGTTTTCAGCTTGAAGTAACCCATATGCCAAAGAGATATTTTGGGGTGGCAAATTTTGTTCCTCTACACGAGCCACATGTACTTATTTAATCCTTCCTTTGGGACCATCTGATTAGTGAAGAAAGGTGTTGGACATTACTCCAGACCCTGTAGTTTGGGCATCTCGGAGAGGAATGCCTATGGGTGCACTCAGAAGGCCTGAGCTGTAGGGTTCCCAGTCTCACAAAAGATCCCCTTTCCCCACAATGTGGCCGAGGAGCAATAGAGACCCCCTGGCGCCATGGGAGTCATGCCAAGGATCCGTGTCAGCCAAGGGAACAGAGGGTCAGTGACAAGAGACCAGCCCTTCGGGGCTTCCTTGGTGGCGCAGTGGTTAAGAATCCACCTGCCAATGCAGGGGACACGGGTTCGAGCCCTGGTCCGGGAAGATCCCACATGCTGCGGAGCAACTAAGCCCGTGCGCCACAATTACTGAGCCCACGTGCCACAACTACTGAAGACCACGCACCTAGAGCTCCGCAACAAGAGAAGCCACTGCAATGAGAAGCCTGGGCACCGCAGCGAAGAGGAACCCCACCGCTTGCCGCAACTAGAGAAAGCCTGCGCACGGCAATGAAGACCCGACCCAACACAGCCATAAATAAATAAATAAAAAACAAAACAAACAAAAAAAGAGACCAGCCTTTCCCTTCACCTCTTTTTTGGAGATGTGTTGTCAGAGCCCCTGAAGCCAAGATATAATTCCAGGCACAGAAGTGGGGTCAGGAAGCCCCAAGAATGCCAGAGCTAGCACTTCTCACTAAAGGGTAGCAGAGTATGCTACCCCCAAATATGTCTCTTTGGTATAAAGATTATTTTGAGTGAATTATTTTTTTGAGAAAAGGCAGACACAGGAGAAGCTCTGAAAACAGAGTAGAAGTTACCCTTTTGTCAGGGAAATTTATATTTATAAAGGAAATCTCCATTTGTGAGGGTGTCTCCTTCTCAGTACCAGGAAGAGAGGAATGACTAAAATCACGTGAAACTTATCAGTGAAGAAAGCAGAGACTTAAATCTTCATAACAAACCTTACCTTTTCCTGTGCTTTTCCTGGTAACTTCCCATAACTGGTCTCTTTGTTCCCCCAACATCTTTCTTTTGTCTTTGGCTAAAGATATTAGTATTTAAGGTACTAGCCATCTCAGCTTCCCTGGGTATCTCGCATCTGCGCATGAGGTATACATGTTAATAAACTTCTGTTCGTTTTTCTCCTCTTTGTCTTTTATTACAGGAGGTCTCAGCCAAGAAGGGTAGAGGGAACATTATTTTTCCTCCTCTAAACGACTGATTTAGCAGGAAGGAATTCAGAATCAGGATTGAGTTGATTTATAGAAAATACATGTGATATCCTTGTACGCAGGTCTGTGGCCTGTTCAGAGTTGGGCATATATTTGCACCCCTGGAACTGGAGTCATTTCATGTTGAGACTTTGTTGGGGAATTGATTTTGTTAATTTAATTAAACAAGGAGGCCATCCAGCTGATGTGGCTCTCATGCCGATGTGGCCTACAGAGACAAACCAAAATCAAACCCTGTAAATGCCTCCAGATTAGGAAATCAAAACGCTAAGGTCAACTAATCACAGACAGCCAACGAGCCTTTAAGTTCTAGCCAATCAAGTACTTTCTTTTCTTTGCTTCTGCACCTTCTCTATATAAGTCCTTTCTCTGGCTCCTGTCCTGGGGAGCTCCTAACCACTTCTGGTTTGGCGCACTTCAACTGAAATTGATTTTTGCTCAAATAAACTCTTGACATTTAAAAATGTGCCTCAGTTTATCTTTTAAAAATATGCAGATATGAATTTGGATCTTTAGAAACCTGATCACTGAGGGAATACTTGGAACCTCTCTGGAGAGCAGGTTTGAAAGTGTGTCACTGAAGAATTTAAACCGTTCAAGTGGGATCAGTATTGTTGGTAGAAAGGAAGAAAAGAGGGTGATTTTGAGGTTGCTCAAGATATCTCATTTCCTGTAGCTTCTAGTGTTACCGAACCAAACTTGGGTCCTGTTTGCCCATGTGCAGGAAAGCCGATCTACTGACACTGGGTTGTGATGAAGGAAAGTGTGGCATTTATTGTAAGGCACCACACAAGGAGTCTGGGATGCTCAAAAAGCCCAAACTCTGGACTTCCCTGGCGGTCCAGTGGTTAAGACCCTATGCTTCCACCACAGGGTGCATGGGTTCGATCCCTGGCCGGGGAACTAAGATCCCACATGCTGTGCAACGCAGCCAAAAAATAAATTAATTAATTAAAAAAAATTTTTTAAAAAAGGGCTGATTAGTAAAAATCTGGGATGCTCAAAAAGCCCAAACTCCGGACTTCCCTGGCGGTCCAGTGGTTAAGACCCTATGCTTCCACCACAGGGTGCACGGGTTCGATCCCTGGCCGGGGAACTAAGATCCCACATGCTGTGCAACGCAGCCAAAAAATAAATTAATTAATTAAAAAAAATTTTTTAAAAAAGGGCTGATTAGTAAAAAAAAAAAAAAAAAATGTTGTTTAAAAAAAAAAAAAAGCCCAAACTCCTTGATGGGTTTCAAGGAGGCACTTTTAAAGGCCAGGTGAGGGAGAGGAGTTGCAGGGTGTGTGACCAGCTTGCGGGCACAGTTCTCCGAATGGCTGATGGTGAGGTAAGAGGGTGGTGTCACAGGGGTTAACATTATCAGTCCTCAGACTCCAGCAGGTCTGGGGGGGCTACATGCTCATGGTCATCTGGTAGTTAACTTCTTTCATTTAGTGGGGGTTTTATTTTATTTTATTTTTTTGTCCATGCTGCTTGCGGGATCTTAGTTCCCTGACCAGGGATCGAACCCATGCCCCCTGCAGTAGAAGCACAGAGCCCTAAGCACTGGACTGCCAGGGAGTTCCCTTGGTGAGGTTTTAGCATCTGTAAAACAACTCAGGAAATGTGCATCAGATATTGTTATTAGGTACTTCAGAGAGGAGCTACAGCAGAGGACATGGCGGGAGGGGTCTGTCCAAGGAAGGCCCTATAGAGTCCTGCTTTGTTCCACTAGCAGTATACAAAAAAAGGGAGGGACGTAGAAGGTGATTTTTAAGGCCTCTATCTCAGTCTCTGTCTTTCCAGAAAAACTTCCTTCAGAAACAGGAAGACATAGCGCAGCCACATTCCTGGGATTCAAAACAGCTTGTGTGTCTGCAAGCCTGGACTGTGCCTCTGAAAGTAAGAGTGGGTGTTATGGGTTGAATTGTACCAAAAGATATGTTTAACTTCTAACCTTGTACTTGTGACTTTATTTGGAAGTAGGGTCTTGCAGATGGAATCTTGATGAGTTTATACTGGATTAGGGTGGGCCCTAATCCAATATGACCGGTTTCATATGAAGAGGGGAAATTTGGACAGAGGCACTCATAGAGAGGAGAACGTTCACTCCACAAATGTAGCAAAGAAATAAACCAGTTTTATTATTAAATACGCACTGAACCAGACTCTAATGCAAATCACAGGCAATCCTCTAATGAGATTGCAAAGTGAGAACACTCACCCTTGCAAACAGCCAAGTATATATGATCCATTCCATACATGTTCTCGAGATAAATAATAACTAGTCCCCATGTAAGAGGACTTCGGCAGCACCGTTTATTATACAGTCTTTCATAGTTCATCCTAAATTTACTTGGTAACTGGCTTGGCTGCCTGTGTTAGCTAACTGCCATTATCTGAAAGGAAAACAAAACTTTTCAATCTCTGTGACTTTCAGCTTGGAACGAGGTGTTTTAGGTTAAATTCCCATGGTGACAGGGAAACAGGGGGTGCTATCTTCCTTCATGTTTACAAAGAGGTGGCTCCCTAGGCCTTAAGAAAATTTCCTGGGTTGTAAAACAGGCAAGAGGCTCGTTTAGATGTTCAGAAGATTTATATACATATCAGGGTGATGAGGAAGGATTTACAAATACAAGCTTTCTCAAGGAAATACCCTGGGAAAAGGAAAGTCTCTTTCCTTTTTGTCAAGAGGGAAAATTCAGTCTTCTTTACCCTTACACGCACCTTTCCTTATGGGCAAAATAAATGTTCTATAGAAGAATTCACCTGTGAAGAGTCAATAAAGAGGAGGCCAAGACATATTTATGAGAATGTGTTGGTGGTTCCAGGAGGCCAGGGAGGAGACATGTTGGTTCCTCTGGGGGCATCTATTTTTCTTCTTGAAGGATAGCAGAGATGTGGGAGTAGGAGTGATACTGGCAGAAGTACCCATCAGGCAAAGGATTCCTGGTAGGGAGAAATGGGAGAAATGGCCCTCTCACTTGGATGCCACTGTCCTATTCTGCCCTTTATTGTGGGCAGAAGGGAACCACAGGGTCCTCTGGGTCTGTTGGCACCAAGGATAAAGAGGGCATAACTGGGGACTTCCCTGGCGGTCCAGTGGTTAAGACTTCGCCTTCCAATGCAGGGGGGTGCGGGTTTGATCCCTGGTTGGGGAGCTAAGATCCCACATGCCTTGCAGCCAAAAAGCCAAAAACATAAAACAGAAGCAATATTGTAACAAATTCAATAAAGACTTTAAAAATGGTCCACATCAAAAAAAAAATCTTTCTTTTAAAGAAAAAAGAGGGCATAACTGGATAGTGGTGTGAAAATTAAGCACACACTGCTGCCTTAACAACCAATAACAGCTGCTCATCGGTGGTATGAAGCCTCTGCGAAGCATTCCCTGTGCCTAGTACTGAGCTCCCTAGGCGGACACAGTGTGTGAGAAGGACAGTCTCCAAGGGGAGTCATCCCCAGAAGGGGAAAGTGAAATACTTTTCCAGGACCAGGCTCACCGTTTTCATCCTTGGAGATTTGGGGGATCAAACATTTCACCACTCTGGGTCTGGTACCAACTTCCCCCTGCCAGCAGAGAAGAGAATTGGGCATCATTTGGGCAGATTGCTGATTTGTAAGGCAACAGTCTTGTCAGCAGAGGAGTGATACTTTCACTAAAAGGTCTCAGCAGAAGTAATGGCAGGACAGACCAGGAGTGTGACCTAACTCAGGCTCTCTCAGAGAGAGAGCCGTTGGGCCCTCTCTGTTTCAAGGGAGAATTCTGATCTTACTGAGAGGGTACAGGCATTCAGGGGCTGAGCTGTCCCGTAAGTTTAAAATGCATTCTCCCAAACCTCACACTCTTGCAGTACAAACACATCACTGGTAGTTAAAGCCGAACTGCTACATTATAACTAATTTGCCAGCACCCAGCTTTATATCGAATACTTTAACTAAATTAGTCTGTTAACTACAGAAAGTCTTACTACAGTACATAGTTTAGAAAACACTCCCAATCGCCCCTGCTCAACTGGAAGGGAAAGACCGTTTGTTTGGTAAGGCAAGTAACACCATCAGGTAGTGGTACTCCACTGGGCAATTCCTGCCTTTGCCAATTACACACTTTAGTTGGTAATTTTGAGACTCCCAAATACGCTGTAAAACATTGCTCCAGAAGTGTACAAACAAAGCTCATAAAAAATGTTTTGAGATTAATTTCATATGTTTCATGGATCCCCAGAAGTACTCCCACAAAGAGAAATTCCTCATTCCTGGTGCTCCAATCTCTCGCTCTTAGAATTTCTCTAAAGCTTGTTCCCCCTAATCCACGTCAGGAAGAACTTTCCAAATTCCCAATCAAACGCAGATACTGCCGGGACATCAAATTTGGCCGAAAAAGGGCTATCAGGTTCTTGAGCTACGACGGCGGTGGGATGGCCCCCTTCGTCAGTAAAACAGATGCCTTTATGGAATCTGCGGACCAGTCTACGTGTGGAAAGAGGATTTGTTTCTTTTCACTCTCTGGGGTTTCCATCGGCAGTCTATGGGAAATGAATATAAGCGCCACTTCTGGTTCCCAATACTACGGCAGCTGCGCATGTGCAAAGCCGCCCTGAGAGCGCTTTGGGTCTGGGCAGGGAGGGGCGGGGCGAGGGAAGACCCGCCCCTCCCATTCGCCTTGGCCTTAACTCCTTCCCATCCGTCCGCCAGCGTCTCTTTCATCACCTCTGACCTCGGAAAGAAGGGGGTGGGGCTTTTGGGGCGGAAGTAGCGGTGCATTGTGGGCTCGCTTAGAGTTGAGCCTGAATGGAAGTGGCGCGACGCTGCTGACATTACCAGGTCCGGGCGGTTGGGGTTCGGACACCGGCCGAGATTCGGGTACCTCGACCTCGGGAGCAGAGCGGAGCGCGAGGAGGCGGCGGCGCGGCGAGTTGGTGGAGGGGGCGGCTGTGCACGGCCCCAAGACATGGCTCACAACAAGATTCCCCCGCGGTGGCTAAACTGTCCGCGGCGCGGCCAGCCGGTGGCAGGTAACCGGGACGGGGGGTGTTCGAGTCCCTGCGCACCGGCGGGTCCGGGGATGGGCTGAGTGGGGCGCAGCTTTTCGGTAGTGGTGTTTCAGGACCGAGACGTGCTCGGTCCGATGAAGCTTCGTGGATGAGTGTTTGGGAACCTGGACTGGAGGGAGTGGGGGCACTTGTCACTCTTCAGTAAGGCTAAATATTGCGAACGGGAAGGTAGATAGGAGCTCTGTGTGGCAGGAGCCGAGAACCCAAGAACCCAGTGGGTAATAATACTTTGAAGCTTAGTCAGGAGTTTGTAAACCTTTGAGAGTTCTCGAAAGGGGAAGGGACAAGTGTCGGTTTGGAGAGGAAGGCTAAAGGGAGGGGCAGTTCCCAGCGGTGAAATTCATCCACACTGAGACTGGAGGTTTTTGTTTTTTTAAATGATTCTTAATTGAGGACTTTTTCATCTTTGAGTTTGACACAACAGACTTTAAGGTGTACAGTTTGAAAGTGTACAGTTTGATAAATTTGGACCACAGGCGCACACACACACCCTGTGAAACACAATCAAGATAGTAAACACAATCATCACCACACCAGGTTTCCTCCTGCCCTTTGTAATCCCTCCCTCCCTCAGGCAACTAGTGATTTGCTTTCTGTCACTATAGATTTAGTTTGCATTTTGTATAATTTTTAAAATAAATGGAAACATACTCTTTTTTGAGGGGGAGGTCTCTGGCTTCTTTAACTCAGCATTATTATTTTGAGATTTTCACGCTGTGCTTGAACGTATCAATAGCCCATCCCTGTTTACTGCTGAGTAGTATTCCACTGTTATGGATACACCAGTTTAAATTGGTTTGTCCATTCACTTGTTGATGGTCCTTTGGGTTGTTTCCAGTTTTTGGCTGTTGCATACTAACTTGCTATGAATATTCATGTGCAGTTCTTTGTAGGACATATGCTTTCATTTCCCCTGTGTAAATCTCTAGGAGAGGAATGCATTGCATGATAGGTGTAAGTTTAACCTTTTAAAAAACTGCCAAACTCTTTTCCAAGTCATAACATTTTGCATTCCCGCCATCAATATATGAGAATTCTGTTTGCTCCACATCCTCTCTAACACTTGATTTGATCAGTCTTTTTAATTTTACCCATTCTAATAGGTGCTTAGTACTATCTTACTGTGGTTTGATGTTGAGCATCTTTTCATGTGCTTCCTGGCAATTCACATATCTTCTTTTGCAAAGTGTCCAAATCTTTTGCTGATTTTTAAAATTCGGTTGTTTATTTTATTTTTGAGTTGTTAGTGTTCTTTATGTATTGTAAATACAAATCCTTTGTTGAAGATATGCTTTTAAAAGTCTTTTCTCCCGTCTGTGGCTTGCCTTTTCATTCTCTTAAAAGTTTCTTTTGAAGAGTTAAAGTTTTAAATTTTAACTAACTCCAACTTAATGCTTTTTCTAGAAGGTGTTTTGAAACAACATTAAAGGATTTTGTAGTGAGCTATGCATGCTTACTAATTATGTACACAGCTATAGTATGTCTGCCTAGTTAATTAATTATTTTAAAATTTATTTATTTATTTTTGGCTGTGTTGGGTCTTCGTTGCTGCGCACGGGCTTTCTCTAGTTGTGGCTAGTGGGGATTACTCTTCTTGCAGTATGCGGGCTTCTCATTGTGGTGGCCTCTCCTGTGGCAGAGCACAGGCTCCAGGTGTGCGGGCTTCAGCAGTTGTGGCACACGGGCCCAGCAGTTGCAGTTCCAGGACTCCAGAGCACAGGCTCAGTAGTTGTGGTGAACGGGCCTAGTTGCTCTGCGGCATGTGGGATCCTCCCGGACCAGGGCTCGAACCCGTGTCCCCTGCATTGGCAGGCGAATTCTTAACTACTGCACCACAAGGGAGGTCCCAGCCTAGTTATTTTAAGTTGTTGGAAGAGAAGATTCTCTAGTCATTTTTTAATTCAGGTTTTCTGGTTCTTCTAGCTTGTCAGCTTTTCTTCACATTTTATATAAAATTCTCAGTTAATAAAGCCATATAAATGATGGATAAAAGATAATCTAAGCAAGCCTTAGGGTGAGGAAATGGTTTTCCTTAACAAAAATGAATAATTTTTTTTACGTTCTAACCATTTTTATACGATTTTCACTTGTGCTTGATAGTCATTGTACTCTCTTCAGATGAATTGATTACAATCCATTTCACTCTTCAGACATTTTGACTTTTTTTCCCTTGGCATCTCTAACTTACTGTTGAATCCTTTCTTTTTACATGTGGCTTTTTCTATGGAGTTATGAAGAAACCTCTAAACTTAGATGTCTAGCTTCTTTTTTAACCTGGAGCATGTTTCCTGGATCCTTTCATTAGAGTTACCTGCTGCACTGATTTGTGAGAAAAACGAAATCATAAAGAAGGTCTTGTCCCAGTGAATATTTTTTATTTGGAATTAGAAAAACAGTTTTAAAATCAGAATTTTAATATAATCTGCAGATGGCAATGACAAATATCAGAATACTGACTTTTTCCTCGATGAATGGGGCAAATGTGGTACTGACTGGGGGTGGACAGCAGCAGATAAGGTGCTTAGCTCCAGGCAGCTTAATACTTCTGTAAGAAATAGAGTTGTGTGCTTTTTTTTTTCTCCCTCTGCTGGAGATGAAGGGTCAGGAATAAAAAGTTTTTCTTTTTTTATTGTATTAGAGTATTTTGACCCCCAAAACATAGACTGTTAATTACTGTGATCAGTGAGTCACTAAGCTCACCTAATCTGAGCAGTTGCTGGCCCTGAACACAACCCCAGACCTCCTGACAACCAAACTGAATCTTTACTGGTAATCAATTCTTTGGCTTGGCTTTGTGATCCTTACTAGAAAGTTAAGGTGAGTACAACATAAAATTCTTGATAAGTCTTTTTGAATTTCCCTTAAAATTTGATCTCTCTAACATTTCTGTCCTAGAAGTGTTCATGACACATTGTGTATTTTAGATAATGTAGGGTTGGCAGTGTTTTATAGTGGTAGAATAAGAAATGCTAGCTATATTCTTGCAAGCGTTAGAGAAAAATAAGGAATCATTCACATTCCCAGTTTCTACCTGCTATTTTCTTCCTCTTTTTTGTTCTGATTAGAAAAGTAATTTATGCTTATTGTATAATTTCTTTGATATTTTGCATATTTAGGAAAATGTGTTATGACTGCTTAAATTTTCTCATTGTAACATTAGGATGAATCTTATTAGTACTAGAAGTTCATAATTTTTCTGAATCAGAAAGAAGATGGTACTAATTATAAATAGTAATTTGTCCCACTCTGAAGTCACCTTCTCTAATTAAACCAGACTTCTAGTGAGAGAGTGAGTACCTGGAGATAGGGCCAAGCTTTATTTCTGAAGAATTCTTTTTTCCTGCTTCTGAGTGATAGATTTCAGGTGAACACTTTGAAGAAAACAAACTTCTGATTATTCAACATAAAATTATTTTGTATGTACTATGTATAAAGAACCTCCCGGGAACTAACTGGGGGACTATAAATATGATTCAGTCTTATGATAATAGTGATGACTTTGAAGACATTTTACTTAGCAAATATTTGTATATACTTTGTGCTGGTTTTTGGGACTTGGGAGATGATTAAGATATAGTCCCCCACCTTAAAGAGCACACAATTCTGTGAGTAGCAAACCATCAGTTTTAAACACAGTTCTGTTTTAACAAGGTCAATAATGACTCTGTTATAGACTATTATGGGATACTAGAGATAATAAACCTTTTTTTTCTTTTCTTTTTATTATTATTATTTTTTTTTCGGAGAGATAATAAACCTTGACGTTAGGGAAGAAGAAGGGGATCAGGGAAGGCTTCCCAGAGGGAGGTATATATGAATTAACATGAATAAATAGAAGTTTGCTAGATAGAGTGTGAGTGTTGCTTTTTTGTTTTGTTTTGTTTTTTTTTTGTGGTACACAGGCCTCTCACCGTTGTGGCCTCTCCCGTTGCGGAGCACAGGCTCCGTGTGCGCAGGCTCAGCGGCCATGGCTCACGGGCCCAGCCGCTCCGCGGTATGTGGGATCTTCCCGGACCGGGGCACGAACCCATGTCCCCTGCATTGGCAGGCGGACTCTCAACCACTGCGCCACCAGGGAAGCCCTGTTTTTTTGTTTTTTTGAAGGTCTTCTGTTGGGATAGGATGATGGTGGAGAGATTTCAGACTGAAAGTGAGGATATGGATGTGAGGGTGGAGAGTATGAGCCAGATCGTATAAGCTTATGGTGTGATAAGGGGTTTTAATATTTATATACTTTCACAGTGCACTGGCAAACCATTGCCGTTTCTTAAGCATTGGGGTCAGATGATTTGACTTCAGTTTAAAGAAGCTTACTTTGATTGCTCTGTGTTTAATGAAAGAGACAAGGGTGGAAGTGGGGAGGTTAGTTAGGAACTTGTCATGGTAGTTCAAGTGAAAGATAATGGTGACGGTTTAGAAGTAGAGTCGAAGAGTAGTAGGCTGATTTGAGAGATATTAGAGAGGGAAAATAGACGGGACTTGGTGCTGGATTTAGAATGAGATAAAGAGAGTCAAAACTTAGTCCCAAGTTTCTGCTTATGCAGTGGGATGATTGGTACCATTAGGGCTTATTGAGGGGGAAAGCAGGTTGGAAGAAGTATTAAAATCCTGATTGCTTAAATGCTGGAGAGGGTGTGGAGAAAAGGGAACCCTCTTGCACTGTTGGTGGGAATGTAAATTGATACAGCCCCTATGGAGAACAGTATGGAGGTTCCTTAAAAAACTAAAAATAGAACTACCATATGACCCAGCAGTCCCACTATTGGGCATATACCCTGACAAAACCATAATTCAAAAAGAGACATGTTCCACAATATTCATTGCAGCAGTCTTTACAGTAGCCAGGACATGGAAGCAAGCTATGTGTCCATCAGCAGATGAATGGATAAAGAAGATGTGGCCCATATATACAATGGAATATTACTCAGCCATAAAGGGAAATGAAATTGAGTTATTTGTAGTAAGGTGGATGGACCTAGAGTCTGTCATACAGAGGGAAGTAAGTCAGAAAGAGAAAAGCAAATACCATATGCTAACACATGTATATGGAATCTAAAAAAAAAATGGTTCTGATGAACTTAGGGGCAGGACAGGAATAAAGGCGCAGATGTAGAGAATGGACTTGAGGACACGGGGAGGGGGAAGGGCAAGCTGGGACGAAGTGACAGAGCAGCATTGACATATATACACTACCAAATGTAAAATAGATAGCTAGTGGGAAGCAGCTGCATAGCACAGGGAGATCAGCTCAGTGCTTTGTGACCACCTAGACCGGGGGGATCGGGAGGGTGGGAGGGAGCCACAAGAGGGAGGGGATATGGGGATATATGTATATTAGCTGAATCACTTTGTTATACAGCAGAAACTAACACACCATTGTAAAGCAATTATACTCCAATAAAGATGTTAAAAAAAAAAAAAGATCCTGATTGCTCAGGTAGATATGTTGAGTACACAGTTGGATATATGGTTTGGAATTCAAACAAGTTTGAGTTGGAGATGTACATTTAAGGATCATCGGCATAAAGACAATATTTAAAGACATGGTATTTGATTAGTTAGGGTAAGTAATGCTAGTTTCTCTGACAAACAACTCCCCAAACTCAAGGGTTCCAGTCAACATACTATGTTTATTTTTTGCTCATATCACAATGCATTGTGTTTCAGGCAGCTTTCCTGGGCAACTTTTCTCCAAGTGGTGACTCTCTGGGCTCTTCCCATCTTGTGATGCGGTCCTCTTAAACATATGACCTGCAGGGTTGCCATGGAAGGGGAAGAGCAGGAGTGGGTGCTCTTGGGGTGGTGTTGTATCTCACTCCTGTCCATATCCCATTGGTCAGAGTCCAGTCATATGGCCCTCACCAAATTACAAGAGAAGCTGAGAAATGTAGTCTTCCTGCGTGCCGCGAAAGAGGAAAATAAATGGAGTTTGATGAACAGATAGCATTGTTTCTGCCATGGCAGTGGAAAAGACCTTTCAGGCAGAGAATGTAGAAAGAGTAGAAGACAAGGCCCAGGATGGAACCCCCCCTTTACCAAAACCTGCCCTTTAGAAGTTGGGTAGGGACTTCCCTGGTGGTCCAGTGGCTAAGACTCCATGCTCCCAGTGCAGGGGCCCCGTGTTTGATCCCTGGTCAGGGAACTAGATCCCACATGCCGCAACTAAGAGTTCGCATGCCACAGCTAAAGATCCCGCTTGCCGCAACAAAGATCCTGTGTGCCGCAACAAAGATCCTGTGTGCCACAACAAAGATCCCGTGTGCTGCAACTAAAAAAAAAAGAAAAAGGAAAAGAAAAAGAAAACAAAAGAAACTGGGTAGAGGGAACAAAGGAGTTGAGAAAGAATGGCTAGAAATTGGGGGTGGTGTTAGGTGGGTGGTAGAAACTAAAGGAGTATGGTGATATGGAAGCCAAGAGAATTTTTCAAGAAGGAAGGAGTTGCCAGATATATGAGATGCTGTGAGATGTTAAGATGCTAGAAAAGTTGGTAGCAACATGGAAGGGAGGAAGAGTTGATTTATGGTCCTTGTGAGTGCAAAATGGAAAGAATCCAGAGTAGAAGGGAGGGGATTTGCCTTTAATGGGAGTAAGGACAGGGGATGAAAGAGAAAATGGACTCAGATACAGAAAGGTTTATAACTGCAAAGGTGAGGCAAGTTTCTACCTGGTGGTGGAGAGGCATTGTTGAATAGCAATTATTTCCATGGACCCTACGTCCAGATCACCTGGGTTTGGATCACTGTTCTCTCATTTACTAGAAGTGTGACAGTGGGCAAGTTACTTAATCTCTCTTGCCTTGGTTTCCTCATCTGTAAAATGGGGATAATAACGTTACATATGTTTATGTTAGGAGTAAATGAATAAATCTATGTAAAATGTTTTAAACATTATTTGGTATGTGTTAAACATATAAAGTTGCTTCTTTCTACTTTTTCTTTTCAGTACGCTATAATACAAAGCCATCAGTTGAGAAGGGGGTAGGGGAGCTTGGTATATTTTATGAATGAGGAAAGGATGTGAAACATAGGATTGCCTTTGAGATTGATGATTATGTTTTATATTGTCACCCTTCTGCTGTGCTCTGAGATTTTCTCTAGGAGCCTTGAGCTGTGTAGGTGGAGGCCCAAAGAAATCAGGTGGTTGGGTTTATCGAGGTCTGGCTTTTTCTCAGGAGAGTGTGACTGAGCAGCTGGGGAGGAGCACGGAGGTTAAGGGTATGTAGAGGAAAGAGAATCGGACCTCTGAGACAACAGTGAGAAGGAGAGAGGTCTAGTGGGATGAAACTTCTAATGTACCATATTATTATTTATTATGTTCATTGTTTGTGGTTTATCTTTACCTAATGGAATATAGGCTTCATGAGGGCAGGGATTTTTATGTTCGTTTTTTCTTTTCACTTATATGGTCTGTGCACCTAGAACATAATAGGCACTCATTAAATATCTGTTAAATAAACTAAATGAAGCATAATAATCTAGGTGAGATGATGGTAGAAGTGGTGAGAAGTGGTCAGATCCTGGATATATTCTGAAGAGAGATCTGATAGGATTTGCTGATGGATTGGGTGTGGGGTGTGTAAGAAAGAGAGGGGTCAGGGATAACGCCAAAGGTTTTGGCCTGAGCTACTAAAAAAATGGTGTTACCATTTGCTGAGATGGGGAAGACCATGAGAGGAGTTTGAAGATTGAGAGTTCAGATTTGGATATCAAGTCTCAGATGTCTTTTAGACATCAAGTAGAGACTAAGTCAGGTAGGCAGTTTGATATTTGATTCTAGAGTTAAGGGAGAGGTTTGGCCTGGAGATACACTTTGTCCGTCATTAGCACATCTATGGCTTTTTTTTTTCTTTTTTTGTGGTACGCGGGCCTCTCACTGCTGTGGCCTGTCCCGTTGCGGAGCACAGGCTCCGGACACGCAGGCTCAGCGGCCATGGCTCACGGGCCCAGCTGCTCCGCGGCATGTGGGATCTTCCCGGACCGGGGCACGAACCCGTGTCCCCTGCATCGGCAGGCGGACTCCCAACCACTGCACCATCAGGGAAGCCCTACCCACCGATGGCTTTTAAAGCTGTGAGACTTGATGAGACACCAAGGTAGTGAATGTAGTTAGAAAGGAGGTGCAAGGACAGAGCCCTGGGACAAAACATAGAGGGGCCAGGGAGATAAAGAGGAGCAGGCTGAGAAGGAGAGGCCAGAGAGAGGGGAGGAAAACAGGAGGATGTAGTATCCTGGAAGCCACGTGAAAAAAGCGATTCAAGAGCTCCCTCTTGAATTAAAAAATGATCAGTTATTTGAGAACTGAGAGTTGACCATTGGACTTAGCAACATGGAGGTTACTGGTGATCTTGATTGGTTTTGTAGAAAATAAAAATAGAAAAAAATGATCTTTTTATGAATTTTGTTTAAAGCCTCTGGACAGATGTTAAGACTTCACTTAGATATTGTTTTAGGTAGATATTTATTCTTATTGATTGTATAATATAAATCAGCTAAAATAGGTGATTTTAAAAGATGACTTCCCCTGTGTTTATATGGTGATTCAGGAAAAAAAAAGGCCAAAAGTCAGTCAGTCTTGCTGAAATTAGAATCACTGATGCATTTGGAGTGTGATTTTGGTTAGTATGCTTCTCAGCATGATCCTTCTCCTGAGATGTAGGATAAGCTTATAAGATGGAGAAAGTTCCAATTTCATATTAAAAGAGTATGATAGGAATGTCAAAGAATTGATTTAATTTACTTCATTATCAGTTTTCTAGTTTTTTTAAGGCAATAACTTTTAAATGTAGTGGTTTAGAACTTAGTCTTTGTGGAAGTTCCATTCACTGGTAATTTTTTCTTTTGCTATTATATTTGATTATCAATGTCTAGAATTTATGTTGTCTTAAAAAGTTCCAAGGAGCGCCTTTTGAAAATATAGTGTAGGTTGAGAGTATTTCATGAATACTCTTTTAAATTCCATTTAAAACATTGTTAGAAAGTGATTTTGAGAATTGCTAGTTATAGAGTTTTAACCTGGAACATTTTCATTATTGAAAATTATTACCTATCTTCATGTTATTTAGGAAGATTTTTACCTCTGAAGACAATGTTAGGACCAAGATATGACAGTCAAGTTGCTGAAGAAAATCGGTTCCATCCCAGTATGCTTTCAAATTATCTGAAGAGTCTGAAGGTAAGAAACAAAACATTTTTTTTTTTTGCGGTACGTGGGCCTCTCACTGTTGTGGCCTCTCCCGTTGCAGAGCACAGGCTCCGGATGCGCAGGCTCAGTGGCCATAGCTCACGGGCCCAGCTGCTCCGCAGCACGTGGGATCTTCCTGGACTGGGGCACGAACCTGTGTCCACTGCATCGGCAGGCGGACTCTCAACCACTGTGCCACCGGGGAAGCCCGAAACAAAACATTTTTGATATTGATTTAACATACTTTATCCCTTTCTTGTTCTACAGGTGGCTTTTTATTTTTTTAAAATTTATTTATTTATTTAACCCCTGCCTTGGCAGGCAGATTCTTAACCACTGAGCCACCAGGGAAACCCCTGCAGGTGGCCTTTTAAAATAAAACTTTTATTTTGAAATAATTAACTGACTCAGAGGAAGTTGCAAAAATAGTACATAGAGTTCTATATACAGAACTATCTCTTCTCTACCGAGATAGAGAACAAGTTAGCAGGTGCCAGCCTATACGGATGGGGGTGGGAAGAGGGTCTGACGGTAAAGGGGTAGCATGAGGGAGTTCCTTTGTGGAGAAGGAATAGTTCTGTAACTACCCCCATGAATCTATATGTTAGGTACCGGAAGTTAGGACTTGAATATATGTTTTTAGGGGGCATAATTCAACCCATAACACCAACCATTGTTCTCTTCTATTTTAGACTCTTGGTGGTCTGTTATTGTATGCTCTCTCAGTACATTCAACAAATATTGGTACCCATTATGTGCAAGTCTCTTATGGGATGGTAAAGATGCCACTTAGTTTTTGATAACCTGTTACTCATCCCTATTCTCGGTGTAGTTTTGGATCATTATTTGTTTATATCTTTTATCTTAGCTTACTTGTAAACTTTTAATTTTTATCTTCATTATTAATATACGTTTTGAAAGTCATAGTTAACATTTATAGAGCATTAACTATTTCCTAGGCAGAGTGCTAAGAGCTTGGGCTTAGAACCAATTAGCCTGGGTTTGATTTCTGGTTTGCCACTTAAGCTTTGTGGTCAAGTTACATAATCTCCTCATGTTTTAGTTTTCTCACTTGCAAATAAAGTTAGTGCATTTTTTTGTGTGTGTGTGGTACGCGGGCCTCGCACTGTTGTGGCCTCTCCCGTTGCGGAGCACAGGCTCCGGACACGCAGGCTCAGCGGCCATGGCTCACGGGCCCAGCCGCTCCGTGGCATGTGGGATCCTCCCGGACCAGGGCACAAACCCGTGTCCCCTGCATCGGAAGGCGGACTCTCAACCACTGCGCCACCAGGGAAGCCCAAATTAGTGCATTTAAAGCACACAGAATAGTGCTTGGCACAGAGTAAGGACTTCATTTAAATCTCACAACAACTGTATGAGGTGGATACTATAATTATCCTTATTTCATGGATTGGGAATCTATAAGGAAAAATAATTATGTGTATGTAATAATATTTATGAGTATATGTGTATACAGACAGACACATTCACACCCAAACACATTATTCACACAGACACATCACACACACAGACACACATTTACACACATACATATATATGGGCTCAGGGCAGCTAAGTCATGCAGTACAGTTTCTTGGTTTCTGAAGTATTCGTATGTATTTAGAAAATTCATATTTTCTTGCTCATCCCCACTTTTCATTCACTTCTTATTTTGGACCTGAAGACAAACAAAATGGGTTCTAATTCTAACTAGTGAAAAGCTGTAGTATGGCATCTAAATCTTTGCATTTGGCAATATATATCCTCTGAAGGAATTAAGATCACTGAAGAAACCGTTGTGGGAAGAGAAGAGAAGTAGGCCCAGGGGTGCAGATAGTACACAAAATGCCGTAAAAAATAAATTTCCTGGGGAAGTGAGAAGATGCTTGACTGGAAGAGCTGTCTATTATCCATATATGAGCTAAGAAATCTGGAGAAATCCATAGAGCACATTAAGGCAGCTAGTTATATTTTAGAAGTGTACAATTTTGTCTGTTTTGTGATGTATGAAATTTAAATGTTTTTGCCATTCCCCCGCCCCCCCCCCAACAATGGGGTTGAATTCTTTTTTTTTTTTTTTTTTTTTTTTTTGTGGTATTGCGGGCCTCTCACTGTTGTGGCCTCTCCCATTGCGCTCAGCAGCCATGGCTCACGGGCCCAGCCGCTCTGCGGCATGTGGGATCTTCCCGGACCAGGGCACGAACCCGTGTACCCTGCTTCGGCAGGCGGACTCTCAACCACTGCGCCACGAGGGAAGCACGGAGTTGAATTCTTATGTAGACCAGTCTCCTTTAGGCAAACGCAACAATAGGTACTCAATAAAAGCAGTAACAACAAAAGAGAGAAAAATAACAGTTTAGAAAGTACAGGTTGTTTCTCTTGCCATTCTTCTCAGAGAGTATATACTTCAGAATGAGGTGGAAGATGTTTGGATTAACTGTTCTTTTACTTGGCTCAGTTCCAGTGTGCATATATTTCAAGGCTGAATATGATTCTGGTTGTTCAAGATTTTTCAAACCTGTGGCCCCCTAACACAAGCCAACTACTTCAGTTACTGCTCAACAGAAGAAATAATGATTTTTGTTCCAATACAGGAAGAAAAACTGGCTGAGGAATGGGAGTAAGTCTTCAATGAGATGCACAAATACGGCCATGTGTACTGTTCTTTATTGATTATTTAAGGGATTTACAAGGGAATTTTGACTGTACACACTTTTTGCCCTGTGTACTCACTTGAGAATTTAACTGCCTAACATGTGCTGTAGTAATGACTGCTCGGAGTGCTGGGTTATTGTGTGCCTGGAGCTTTGGTTGGGGTGTGTTTCAGATAGATGATATCCCTGTTCTGGCTTCTTGTCTAGTAAATCATAGGTGGAGTGACAGATGCAGAAAACTACATCAGTGTTTGCTTTTTTAGGTACACTTTTGTAATGTTGAAGTGGAGTCTGTTTTGCTTATGTTCTTGTTTCATCATTAGTTTGGGGGTAAATTTATTTTATTTAGTGCCTAAGTTCTATGTCTTGAATAAGACTTGGATAAGTGATACTTTCCTTGTTAATAGTTCATTGGCAGAGTGAACCTAAAATCTCCCTTAGTGTAGTTGAATGAACTGGCCTGGAATACTGCCATTTAGTCAGTTTGATTCGGTACAAATTCAGTTACCAGTAAATCTGTCCTTTTTTCTTTCATTCTTTTTTAAGGTTAAAATGGGTTTGTTGGTGGACCTGACAAATACTTCAAGATTCTATGACAGAAATGACATAGAAAAAGAAGGAATCAAATATATAAAACTTCAGTGTAAAGGGTAAGTCATGTATTAAGATTCCTTAATATTTAAACCTTCTGCTGAAATTTGTCATCTCTTCTTAAAAAAAAAATGTTTCTGTATTACTAGACATGGCGAATGCCCTACAACGGAGAATACCGAGACATTTATTCGTCTATGTGAGCGGTTTAATGAAAGAAACCCGCCTGAACTTATAGGTATGTTTGGCTTCACTTTACCAATGTTGAATATTTTCTTTGTGATTGGGTTTCCATTTTCTTTTTTACAAGTGAATTGATACGGAAGTTTTTTTTTCTTTTTTAAGTCATCACCAAGAAGCGTTTACTAAAGTAGTAGACTAACTTTTTTTTTTTTTGCGGTATCCAGGCCTCCCACTGCTGCGGCCTCTCCCGTTGTGGAGCACAGGCTCTGGATGCGCAGGCTCAGCGGCCATGGCTCATGGGCCTAGCCGCTCCGTGGCATGTGGGATCTTCCCAGACCGGGGCACGAACCCGTGTCCCTTGCATCGGCAGGTGGACTCTCAACCACTGTGCCACCAGGGAAGCCCAATTTCCAATTTTTAATGTAATTCCAAGCAAAATCCCAATGAGACTTTGGAAAAATTGCTATGAAGTTAATTTCTATTTGTTAAGTCCACTGCCTCCATTAAGTCAGTATTTATTGAGTACAGAAAACAATTGTTTGGCAAATCAAACAGGTGAAATTATGGGCAAGAAAATTTTGAAAGATAAAAAGTAACAAGGGGATTTTCCTTACCAGTTATCCAAGCATATGGTAAAGTAATGGAAACTACAGTGGTTTCCTAGTGGTAGAGATGTTTTTCACATCAGAGAGGGAAGGTGTGATTATTCAACAAATGGTTATGAGACAATTAGCCAACTGTATAATAAAATGTATTTTAGATGGATCAAATATTTTTGAAAGGACCCATAATAATATAGGAGAAATATAGGTCAGTACTTATTTAACTCTGAGGTAAGAAAGGGTATTCCAAGTTTATCGTCAAAGGCAGAATCCATAAACAGGTATTTTTAAAGCTGTATTCCTGGACCGCCTGCATCGGAATCACCTGAGGATGTTTATTAGAAGTGCATGCTTTAGGGCCCCTGGTACTGGACTTGTATGATCAAAACCTCTGGGAATGAAGCCTAGGGATCTAATTGTTTTTAAAACAAGGGTCTTAGGTGATTTTTATGTACACTTAAATTTGAAAACTGCTGTCAAAAATTAAAATGTCTATTCATGGTAATAGTAACAGCTGGGATTAATGAATGCTTATTATTTGCCTGGCAGACTTGGTGGGACACTCTGAATGAATGAATGAAGGAATGAATGAATGTAATCCTCATAACAACTCTGTAATATGTGGCAGTATCCGTATTTTACAGATAATAAAACTGAATCTCAGAGAAATTAAGTATAGTTTTTCCATGGTAACACATCTGATAAGTGGTTAAGCCAGGTTTGTAACCCGGTTTCTTACTTCAAAGTCCAAATCTCTGATTACTTGCTACACTGGTTTCTAGAGTGACCACATAAAAATGAAAAATAAATTCTGTATTATAAAACACAACAGAAACAGAGCAAAAAGATATTTGACTAATTGGGAGCAATATTTGAAGCATATATGACAGATAAAAGTTAATATTCTTATATACAAAAAGATTTTATAATCCAACAGGCAAAAGAGGCATTTCTCCATAGAAAAATGTGGAAAACAATGAAAATGAAATTTATAAGAAATGAATTACAAATAGCCAAGAAACATGAAAAAAATTTTCATTCTCACTTGTTAACAAGAGATACAAATTAAAATATATGTCGTTACCTTCCCCCTTCAAGTTGGCAAAGATTAAAAAAGAATCATAATGTCAAGCTTTGGATAAAGTGGATGTACTTATACATTATTAATTTGAGTGTTAATTGGTACGCCCTCTCTGGAGGGCCAATTTGGTGATATTTGTCAAGATTCTTAAAAGTGTTCACACACTTTGACTTGTCAAGGCCACATTTAAGAATTTATTTAAAGGAAGTAGTCAGAGATGGACATAAAGATTTATGAGAAAGAAATTTAATCACATCTTCATTTGTAATTAAAAAACTGGAAACAGCTTAAACCTCTGATAGAAGCAGATCATTTATATTGTACGGTATGCAATTTATTTAACAGAAGAACAATAATATGGGACTATATGACATGGTATTGTGATATGTATGTGTGTATATATTTACACATTCACATGAATATATGTAACAAATACACACATATTTAGGATACAACCAGAACATATACAGCTTAAAATAGCATTGAGACCTTTATTTGAACAATTAAAAACAACTTTTTTCATCCGAGAGAAGCCATTATAGAGGTAAAGAAGAAGAATTCAAGAAGAACTTCAAGAACACTTAACATCTGGAATCAGATATCCTGATTTCAGGAAGATTAATACTCCCAAGTCAACCCTTGTTATAAATTGTCCGGTTGTATTCTTAGAAGAACTGATGGGGAAATTTTCTAAATTGAGTGTTTTACGGGTTATAAAAAAAATTATAGAACTGTGCTACAATATATTATATGTTAATATATATTATTTGTTTTATATCACTGGTAGGGGTTCTCTTCATGAGGATTGAAGTGGAAACACTTGCTTTGGGCCTGTCCAGTTTTGGAGCATTGTAGTGGCAATTATTTATTGTAATACTCTGAAGACAACAACAGAAACTGGTCTTAGAGCTGGTTGCTGGTAACACCTTTTCAAACAAAAAGAATAAAGAATCAAGTTTGTGTTCTTAGGATCAGAAATTATTGGTCTGCTTTTACAATATTTTAATTGTGTTAGTATCAGAGATGGAATTTTCATCAGCCTTGCACACATTCTTGCTGAAGCATACTTGTGATCAACAGTAGACATTTGTGACATGACAAAAGTTAGACTCAGATTTATTTTCAAAGCTTCTCTTTTTTTTAAATCATCATTTTACTGTCAGTTCATGCAGTTAGCCTGGTTGTGGGATAATACTGTAGACTTAGTGGAAATGAAAAGTTCTTGAAACACAGAAGCCTCAGATGTTTTCTGATGTTTAGGAAGAACTACAGCTTCATAATCCCTTATCTGAAACCCGTGGGGGTCATATGTTTCCAATTCTTACCATATGTTACCTCCCCTGGAGATAGTACCTCCTAATTTTTCTTTATTGTAGAAATTTTCAGTCATACCAAAAATAGGGAGAATCGTGAAATGACACCTCATGTATCCATCATTCAGCTTTAATAATTATCATTTTGCTTTTTTTTTTTTTCATTTTTCCTCTCCTCCCCCTAACAGATTTTTTTCTGAGTATTTTAAATTAGATCACAGGTACCATGTCATTTCACTTAAAGTGTTTCAGTATGCATCTCTAACTGATAAGGATTTTTGGTTTTTATATAATCACCATGCAGTTGTACCGAACAGAATAATGAGAAATTCCTTAAGGTCATCTAAAGCCTAGTCCATTTTCAGGTTTCCTCAATTATAGAAAAAATGCCTCTTTAAGTTAGATTTTCAAACCAGTTTCCAATAGTGTCCACATGTTGCATTTTGTTGTTATGTCTCTTAAATCTCTCTGATTCACTCTCTTTTTTAATGCTATCAGTTTGCTGGAGAAACCACATCATTTGTCCTATAAAATATTCCATTATCTGGGTCTACCTGAGTGCTTCCTCATAGTATTAGTTAACTTTTTCCTTTGTCTTCTGTATGTCCTGTAAAATGGTAGTTAAATCGAGAGGCATACTTATATATTTTGGCAAGCATACTTCATAGTTGGCATTGTATGGTTCCTTTCACACCACATCAGGAAGCACATAATGTCTGGTGGTCCTGCTTTTAGGGGTACGAAGATGATTAAGTGGGTTCTGGTGGCACCATCTTGTTTCCTCTGTTACAGACTTTTTCATCTGTCTTTTACCTAATGATTTTATTATCCGTTGATGGTTGCTGCCTTCCTCCAGTATTTCATTAGGGGTTGGAAAACAGTGATTTTTTTCTGATTCTCTCTCATTTCTTCATGGATTAGCTGGAATTCTTCTTTAGTAAAGAACTATTCTCAACAATTTGATTATCCTGAAATGCAGTTTGTAATGGAACGGCAAGTTAAGCGTCTGATTCTCTTATTTCTTAATTTCCAGAATAATGAATTGGTATCTTACCAATCTCCAGTGGTGACTGATTACTTTCTTTTCTTGGAGTATCTGTATGAACTCATGAATTTTTATATAGTTGATGTATTTAAATCAGTTACAGTCAATATTTATTCTTATGCCCAAATTGCTCCATCCTAGGCCAATGGGAGCCCCTTTAAGTTGATTTCTGTATCCTTTTGATAGTACCCTATCAGTCTTTTTTAGAGCTTTTTTGAAATTATAATTACAAATAAGAGATTATGGAGCTATAGTGCATTTGTTTGCATGTACAGAAATAACTTGAGGATAAGAATTTTGTGGACTGGAAAATAAAAAAGCCTGTTTTGTGTTAAAAGAGAAATGGCTGATTTCTTGGTAAATGGTGGACTACGTATAATAGATGTGTAGCTTAACTAATGCCTCTAATTACTTTAGGTGTTTCTAATTATAAATACATGGGCCAGATTTGTGAATATATATTTTCATGAGTAGCACATGTGTATTTTGATAAAAAACATTTCTCTTGATTAAATAAAAATATTTATAATAACTTGGCACATAATAAGTTCTTTTTTTAAATTAGTTGATTGATTTATTTTTGGCTGCATTGGGTCTTTGTTGCTGTGCGTGGGCTTTATCTAATTGCGGAGAGCAGGGGGCGACTCTTCGTTGCGGTGTGCGGGCTTCTCATTGCAGTGGCTTCTCTTGTTGTGGAACATGGGCTTTAGGTGTGTGGGCTTCAGTAGTTGTGGTTCGCGGGCTCAGTAGTTGTGGCCCATTGTATATTCTTGCCTCCTTTATCAAAGATGACCATATGGGCATGGGTTTATCCTTGGGTTTTCTTTCCTGATCCATTGATCTATATTTCTGTTTTTGTGCCAGTACCATACTGTCTTGATTACTGTAGCTTTGTAGTATAGTCTGAAGTCAGAGAACCTGATTCCTCCAGCTTTGTTTTACTTTCTCAAGATTGCTTTGGCTATTCAGGGTCTTTTGTGTTTCCATACAAATTGTGAAATTTTTTGTTCTAGTTCTGTGAAAAATGCCATTGGTAGTTTGAGAGGGATTGCATTGAATCTGTAGATTGCTTTGGATCGTATAGTCATTTTCACTATTGGAAGTTGATTCTTCCAATCCAAAAACATGGTATCTCTCTCCATTTCTCTGTATCCTCTTTAATTTCTTTCATCAGTGTATTATAGTTTTCTGCATACAGGTCTTTTGTCTCCTTAGGTAGGTTTATTCCTAGGTATTTTATTCTTTTTGTTGCAATGGTAAATGGGAGTGTTTCCTTAATTTCTCCTTCAGATTTTTCATTGTTAGTGTATAGGAATGCAAGTAATTTCTGTGCATTAATTTTGTATCCTTCTACTTTACCAAATTCATTGATTAGCTCTAGTAGTTTTTTGGTAGCATCTTTAGGATTCTCTGTGTATTACATTATCATGTCATCTGCAAACAGTGACAGCTTTACTTCTTCTTTTCCAATTTGAATTCCTTTTACTTCCCTTATTGCTGTGGCTAAAACTTCCAAAACTATGTTGAATAATGAGCACTGGTACTTTCTTAAATTGCATATCATCGCACAACTTAATCACTTAATTGGCAATTATTCTTACATTTCCTATTCATAAAAATATTTAATCTTGCTAGAGTAAAAATTAGATGCAAAAATAGTAGTGGTGTAGATGAGAAACATTTTTAGAGTATTTGTTGCTTAAATTGGTCTCAAATATAAAGTAGAAAGGAAATTTACATGTTGGGTTAAGATTTATGTTGAATAAAAATGTCTATTTACAGCTGACATCTTTGTGTAACTTTTGAGGCACGTTTTCTTAACAAAGCACTGGAGATGATGAACTTACAGAGTTTCATGATTATAGCAATTATTTCTAAGGGGTAACTTTTTCTTTTCAAGGCTGATCTCTTTATTTTATTTTTATTTATTTATTTGGTTGCACCGGGTCTTAGTTGCGGCATGCATGTGGGATCTAGTTCCCCGGCCAGGGATCGAACCCAGGCCCCCTGCATTGGGAGCATGGAGTCTTAACCACTGTGCCACCAGGGAAGTCCCTGATCTCTTTATTTTTTATCTCTTTTCAGAAACTTCATTTCAGTTATATCATTGTTCTCTATTTCAGTCTCTGATTTAACCAGGTCCTTTTCAGCCTGTAAATATACCCAAGCCTCTTATATTAAAATATTACCCCTCCCTCCAAAAAACCCCCACACCTTTCTGTTTTATATTCCCCTTCTCCTTCCCAGTCAACTTTCCAAAAGATTGATACTTGAATCCATTTATTTTCATTCACATCACTGCGATCTGGAGTCCTCCCTCTGCAGTCTTAAACAAATAGTGACTTTCAGTTCTAATCATTTTGTGACATTTAAACAGTTGAACACTCCTGTCTTGGAACTTCCTCTTTTCCTGGTGAGCATGACCCAGTGTTCATGCACTCTTTGTTTTCTTGACCCCATGATTGTTCATTCTTAGTCATTTTTTATGCCCTTCCATCCGCCAACTTATTCTTGAAAGGTTAGTTTTCCTCAGATTCCATCCTTAATTATCTTCTCTTGTTCTGTTGATACTTACCCATTCTCAGTGATTTTGCCCACACCACAGACTGCTTCTGTAGTGACTATATGCTGATTATTCTTGAATCCACAACTCCAGCTAGATCTCTCTGTGAAGCTCTTTACCCTTATTTCCAAATATTTGTAAGTCTCATAAGAACCTTAAACTCAGCATGTCCAGCTGTACTCATTGCCTTGCCCGAAAGACTGATGTAAACTCCTGTACTTCCTTACCTGGTAAAGGGGGCTATTGCCCAAATAGTCACCCAAGTCAGAAACCAAACTCTCAGTGTTGACAGTTATTCACCCCTCAGATTGCACATTCTACCTTAAATGTTTCTTCCATAAATTACTGGGATGGCTTCCTTAGTAGTTTTCTTGCTTCATTGATGCTCCGTCTCTACTTTACGTTGAGCTGCCATTGAAGTGGATTCTCTACAGCGTGATCATTTAATAATGTACACCAAGCTGTTTTTATTACTTTTCAAAGTAGTTAAAATGACTTGAAAATGCAGTCAGTTTTAGGATTTATGAAACTCATTTGCAGCTTTTCAGAATATAGAGGCAGGACCACACTGATCTTGAATATGTCCTGAAAAAAAGCTTAACAAAAATAAATGTCTTTTTCTCAGCAGGTTTTTCTTCTAAAAGTTCATTTTGGAAGATTACAAGCTAATGTAAAGATACAGTCAGTTGGTTTCTAGAGAACTTTGTTTTTATTGTACTGTGTATCCATCAGTTATTTTCCGTATCTAGTGAAGTGTCTCACGTGCATGTGTGTGTGCGTGTGTGTGCGTGCGCCTATGTTCTTTAGAGTTGTGTGTTTGATGAAATACCTCCTTATTTAAAATGCTTGGAATCTTTTAGTTTTAAGATAAAACTTTAGACCTTAGAAACAGTTGTAACTAATAAATCAGTATATGTTATATTTAAACTTATAGCTAGTGCTATAAATTATTTTCTAAGCAATTTAAGCTGATAGGTTTAATAGTTATAAAAGAAGGCCAAGCTTTAGAAATGTATTTTATAAAATGATTGAAATGTTTTGATTGCAGGTTGGGGTTTTAAAGTAAAACATAGCCTCTGAAGTGATTTATTAAATCAAAATTGTTTTATTTTTTAGGTGTTCATTGTACCCATGGTTTCAATCGCACTGGTTTCCTCATATGTGCCTTCTTGGTGGAGAAAATGGATTGGAGGTATTTGTTTCTTGTTATAATGGAAGAAGACATATTTAGTAATTGATAAAAATTTTTTATTGCTTTTTCAATTATAGCATTTTATATTGCCAGGTTTTTGGTGAAGTCATGAGTAATATGATTGATTCAAGTGGTTCTCATTTTAGATTTGGTTAATCTTTCGAACACCATTCATTACCTGGTGTTTTCTACTAAGTAGCACTTTTGAGTGCTTATGGATCCCGTATACTATGCATTTTCTTTTCCAGATTTTTTTTCACATCTTACAGAATTATCAGAGACAAGTTCTCCCAATATTTTGTGTACGTTTTCACCTTAGAGGTTACTATTGTTTTTCTTTTCATTTTTAATAGTACCTTTTAAAAATACCTATTGAGTACTAGGAAAAACTTAAATGCTATACAGAAAAGGTATTTTGGGGGACAGAGCTATTCTGTTTAGACCAATAAGCATGTCTTTCTGAGCAGCTATTATTTGTAAAGTGTCTTTTTAGATTCTGAGAGATTAGAGAATGGGATATTACTAACTGAATTTCCTCATTTACTTTGAAGGTCTTTACTTTTGTTTACAAAGCCTTTCACACAGTAGATCCTTCTCTGAATATAATCAGCTGAAGTACACATGTGATTGTATATTTTCCTGTTCATTCATCCTTGGGGGTTCTCTACTGCATGCACTTCTAGCCCTGCCTTTCTGGCCTTTCAGATGCTCTACACAGTAATGCTACACGATACAGACTCCTATGTCAGACTCAGCCTATGCTTAGCCTCTCTCTGATGACCTGTACTCTTAATGCCTGGGTGTGTTGAAAGTTCCTGAAGAACCAGCATGCTTTTACTCTCTTTTCATATTGCTATTCACATTTCTTTGATGTTTTCGCTGAGAGTCAGACCTCAAACTTCAAGGGTTTACTTAAATTCCTTACAGACTGTACCCAGTCTTGTCTATACACTCATTGCGGTTTACCTCTAGAGTTTTGGAAATTCCCATGTACTTATGTTAAAAATGTTTCAGAATGAATTTGTCTCTTAATAGATTGAATGCCTTGAGCGTGGGGACTGTGATTTGTCCATTTTAGAAAACCTCTATTATGCTTTGTATAATAGCCTTAAATGTAACAAGTGCATTTTGATAAATCTGCATAAATGGAGAGTAGTGAGGAAATTGCATGGTGTTTATTTTCCATAGTATTGAAGCAGCAGTTGCTACTTTTGCTCAAGCCAGACCACCAGGAATTTATAAGGGTGATTATTTGAAAGAACTTTTTCGTCGCTATGGTGATATAGAGGAAGCACCACCCCCACCTCTATTGCCAGATTGGTGTTTTGAGGATGATGAAGACGAAGATGAGGACGAGGATGGAAAAAAGGAATCAGAACCTGGGTCGAGTGCCTCCTTTGGCAAAAGGAGAAAAGAACGTTTAAAACTGGTAATGTTTAAAAATACTATTATAGTCTTTACCTTTTCTTCTGCAGCTTCATTGAGACTTATGCAAACGGAATGTTAACTATGTTTGTTTAGCTAGATTTGTTATATTATTTCATTCTGGTTATTTCCAAAGACTCTTTTTTTTTTCTTTTTTTTTTTTTTTTTTTTTTTTTTACGTTTGCGGAGCACAGGCTCCGGACGCGCAGGCTCAGCGGCCATGGCTCACGGGCCCAGCCGCGCCGCGGCATGTGGGATCTTCCCGGACCGGGGCACGAACCCGCATCCCCCGCATCGGCAGGCGGACTCTCAACCACTGCGCCACCAGGGAAGCCCCTCCAAAGACTCTTGATAGCCATGGATCTTTGCCTTTTCTACAAGAAAAGTTTCAGTTATATAAATTCATCCTGTTTTTGTTTCTTAGGTAAACCAAAGAACTCTTAGATGTTAGATTGAGAATTTATTGTTTCTTTGCAAACTATTGTGGATTCTAACTAAATATGGAGTGAAAATTTTTACTGATGCTTTACAAAATTGTCCCATAGTTAAAATAACTGCATATAAATTCTGCTCCTTTCCATGGGTGGTGTTTTCATATTTTTCTGTAAAGTTGAACTCAGAAGATTCTTATTTCTTCTATAGCCAACTCCTGTTAATCTTCTAGAAATAAAAGGCCTAAGAAAAAACATTAGGCATTACCTTCTTTTCTCGGGAGGACAGGAGAGATGTTGAGAAGAAGATTGCTGGTTGTACTTGTACATACACAAGTAGATGGTGTAGACCAAAGGGTAAAGTTAGGGAAAGTGTGGTGGTAATTAATTGTTCATAAAGATAATAATTAAGGTGTGTGAGATATCATGGTTGAGCAGTAAATCCCACAACTCATTTATTAGTATGCATTGATTGACAGGCAAGGAAGAAAATTCCTTGTTTTATGTAAATAATAAAATACAGTTATTTAGGGCTTAAAAAAAAGTCTCTTGTTTGAAAAACATTGTTTTAATATGTATTTACACATTTCAAACTTCAAGACTCAGCGGATACTGAAGGTGTAAATTGTTTTGAAACATAGAAATAATTTCAAAAATAACTTAGTTTTTTTTACTCTGACTTATTTTCTGGACTAGTTTTTTACTCTAACTCATTTTCTGGACTTAGATATCTGAAATTACTGAATCACATACCTAGAAAAATAAGAATCACATTCTAAAGAAAGTCTAATAGCATAATATGACATATAGATGATTACCCTCTTATCACTTCTTTGAGGGAATTCAACTATATTTTTTAAGAATAACATTAATCATGAGCATATGCTTAATGTATTTTTGAATTATGATCTAGTATTTGAATGTGTAAAAGAGTTTAAAACAAACAGTTACTATTTTTACAAAATAGGGTCAAGTTTGCGGCATTTATTTTTCTTTGCCATCAGAAGGTATCTTAAAAATGACATTTATTTTATAAACTTAAGCACCATTAAATCCCTATAATTGCAAATGAGCTCCAGCAGCATTAAGAGGAAGCTAGCTAAGAAGAGCATGTTTCTTTAGGGGAATAAATGACATATAAAATAAAATCCCAAACCTAGTTTCTCCTGGTTTGTTTTGTCAGTTACTAAGAGGGGTGTTTAAAAATTCCCCACTGTGATTGTGGATTTACCTATTTCTCCTTGTAGTTCTGTCAGATTTTGCTTTATATATATATATATATATATATATACACTGTTGTGGCCTCTCCCGTTGCGGAGCACAGGCTCCGGACGCGCAGGCTCAGTGGCCATGGCTCACGGGCCCAGCCGCTCCGCGGCATGTGCAATCTTCCTGGACTGGGGCACGAACCCGTGTCCCTTGCATCGGTAGGCAACGACTCTCAAGCACTGCGCCACCAGGGAAACCCTGCTTTATATATTTTGAGGTGATATTTGGTTTATACAAATATGTATAAAAGATTATTTTATCTTTACAATGTCTTAACTTTTAGCATTGTAAAAGATCTGATATTTATATGGTAGTACAAGTGTTCTTTTGGATAATGTTTGTATGGAAGACCTTGTATCTATCTTTTTACTTTCAGCCTTTATTAATCCTTTATTTAAGGTATGACTCATATGCATCATGTTGCTGGGTTTTGTTTACCTAGTCATCAGTTTTTGCCTTATTGGAATATTTAGTCTATGTACATTTATTTTACTGATATAATTTAAACTTACTATTTCACTATTTGTTTTTTTTTTGTTTGATTTTGTTTATCCCACTTGTGGTATGGTCCTTTTTATCTTCCTTTCTTGCCTTAAAAAAAATTAATTAATTAATTTTTGGCTGCGTTGGGTCTTCGTTATTGGGTCTTCATTGCTGTGTGCAGGCCTCTTATTGTGGTGGCTTCACTTGTGGAACACGGGCTCTAGGCGCACGAGCTTCAGTAGTTGCGGCTCACAGGCTTAGTTGCTCGGTGGATCTTCCTGGACCAGGGATTGAACCCGTGTCCCCTGCATTGGCAGGCAGATTCTTAACTACTGCACCACCAGGGAAGTCCTCTTGCCTTCTTTATGCTTAATTATTTTTACCCTTCTGTCACCCCAACCCATGCTTGTTATACATTCCTTTACTGTTTTTTTAGTGGTTACCCAATATTTCAGTATGCATCTTTGACTGTTGAAGTCTGGTAAATGTTAGTACTTTTGCCACTTTTTAGATAATGCAAGAATCCAAGAACTTTTGAGTCCATTCATCTCTTACTGCCCTTTTGGTATTGTGTATTTTAATTCTCTCTATACTTTAAATCCCATAAGACATCATCATCATCATTATATGATTAATATTCATTAGCTATACCCACATATTTATCCTTTCTGGTGCTCTTCATTTCTTTGTGTATTTTTGTGGTTCCATTTGCATAGTTTTCCTTCTAACTGAAGCACTCTCTTCAGTATTTTCTTTAATGTGGATCTGCTGTGACACATTGTTTCAGCATTTGTGTGAAAATGTCTTTTTATACCCCATGATTTTAAGAACAGTTGTTCTTCAAAATCCAGATTCTAGAATTCTAGGTTGATATGTTGAAGATATTATTCCATAATTCATTTCTGTTGAGAAGTTACTTCTTTGAAGAGAATTTCTTTTTGGTTTTGATTTTCAGCAGTTTTACTATGATGTTTCTACCTGTGGTTTTCTTTGTATTTTTCCTGCTTCCTACTTACAGTGATTCTTGAATTTATGATTGGATTTTTAAATCAGTTTTAGACAATTCTTGACCATTATCTCTTCAAATATTGTTTTAGATTCATTCTTTCTCCTTTCTCCTTCTACTCAATAGACCTTTTAAATATTATTATTTTTTAAAATGTCTCATATGTTCTTTTCTATATTCTCCACTTTTTTGTTTCATTTTTTCAGTCTGGTTATTTTTTTTCTGACCTATCTTCCAGTGTATTAATTCTCTCTGTAGCTTTGTCTAAGCTGCTGTTAAATTCATCCACTGAGTACTTAATTTCAGTTATTTTACTTTCACTTCTGGAATTTCAGTTTGAGTATTAAAGTAACTTTTAGTTCTCTGCTGGAATTCTGCATCTTGTCATTTAGGTTTTTGAATTTATTAAGGCTATTTTATTTTATTTTTATTTTTATTTATTTATTTTTTTGCGGTACGCAGGCCTCTCACTGTTGTGGCCTCTCCCGTTGCGGAGCACAGGCTCTGGACGCGTAGGCTCAGCGGCCATGGCTCATGGGCCCAGCTGCTCCGCGGCATGTGGGATCTTCCCGGACCGGGGCACGAACCCATGTCCCCTGCATCGGCAGGTGGACTCTCAACCACTGTGCCACCAGGGAAGCCCTATTTTGTTTTATTTTTAAATCTTTTGGCCATGCGGCTTGTGGGATCTTAGTTCTCTGACCAGAGATTGAACCTGGGCCATGGCAGTGAAAACGCTGAGTCCTAACCACCGGACTGCCAGGGACTCCCTATTAAGCCTATTTTAAAGCCTATGTCAGATAACTCTAGTATGTGGATACCCTCTGGATCCTTTTTTTAGTTTTTCTTCTTGTATTCATTTGATTTCTAGTCAACTGTAGGTTTTGTTTTGTTTTGTTTTTGTTTTAAATACCTGGGTATTTCTGCTTACTAGACATTATGTATGAAAAATTGTGGAAATAATTTAAGGTTCTGCATGCTGTTTTCTTCCTTCAGAGAAGATTTACCTTTGCTCCTACACAGGATTAGGAATAGAACATCTTAACTCAATCAAGAATTGAACTCTTTAGAAGCTAGGCTTTAGTTTTGGGGGGCTGGTCTGTTTTTGATTCACCCCAGTTTTGTAGTGTGGCCCCTTGGGAATTCTAACTGAAATCCTGGAGCATTAAGCAGGACCCCTCTCCTTGGTGATCTGGACTCCAATTTTTGTTTTCCCATTCTTGTGATAAATGCTGAAAGTTTTATTCAGTTTTATAGCCTCTCAGCTACCATTTTGGAAACAGTACCTTTAGAGGAAAATCCTAGAGGAGAAAAGCTATGCCAGATGTCTGTCTCATCTCTCAGGGCTTCCCTGCCTTCTGAGTTCTTGGCCCTTCAGGTCCTTACTGCCTTTCTAATTCTCTGATATCTTAAAACAGGTGCTTTTAACATTTTTGTCTAGCATTTCTCATGGCTGCAAAATTTGTCTAAATAAACTAGTCTGCCATTGCCAAAAGCAGAATGCTTACCTTCTTTGTTTTTGGAGAAAGTAGTTAGATTTGATTTCTGACTGACAATGCAATGGTAATTTTCAAGAATATTTGAGCTTATACTTCCAAAGGTAGAGTTATGAAAAAAGAAAATTCTGAAGCCTTATGCCATTTTGGTAGGTTTCTCCTCTTTTCAAATCATAACTAGTAAATACTAAAATTATTAAATATGTTTTTATTTATAAAAATAATATACTGACATTAAAGAAAATTTGAAAACAAATAATCCTTCAACTTTTACCCTACCACTGGCATTTTTGTTATCTTAAAAGAATTTCTCCGCAATTACTTACCTGTCTCTTTAAAAGTGTACACAAGTGACAAACAGATCAATTTTCTTTGTAAAATAAAAATGTGAACATCTAGAAGTATATAGGGTAAGAAGTGAAGTTTTCTCTTTTCCTAGTACATACAGAACTACCTCATTCTTTTTGGCTAGCACTGAAGAGAATAGTTTATAAAAAGCAAACAGAACATTTCTTTAGAAGACAAGAGAGGATATCAATCCATAAAATAATGGCAAGCTATTATGAAGAAGAACCAGTTAGAGACCTTAGAAATGATAATAATAAAGAAAAATGTCAGTAGGTGGGTTGGATAGCAGACTGAAGTTAGCTGTGGAGGAAATTATCAAGCTGGAAGATCTAGCTAAGAAATTCTTCCTGGATGTAGCACAAAAAGACAAAGAAATATGAAAAATAGTTTAGAGTTTTGTAGTGATCTATATGGATGGTTTAATAGTATGAAAAGTCATAGAGGGGATGAATACGGTAAGGATATGAAGTGTCCATCTGAGGATAATTTTCTGTGGTACAGCAGGGCCAGGTCAGACTAGTGATTTTAAGCAGCTGATGGGAGGTGAGAAAAAGGACACAGTTGTGTTAGGGGTCCTCAGTACCACCTCTCTTTTGGAGATTCCCTAGGATTCAGCATATAGTTGTACTCACAGCTAAGATTTAACGCAGCGGTATACTAAGATCCTGCTGGATCATAAGTGACAAAGACAAGTGGAGTTTCGAAGAGTCCACGTGCAGGCTTCCTTATGCTCCTTCCCACGAGGGGTCGTACAGAGCTCACTCTTCCCACAGCAATGGAAATGCATCAGCGCATGTGTGATGTTTCTGTCTAGGAAAGCTCGTTAGAGTCTCGGTGCCTAAGGTTTTTATTCATGGTTGGTCATGTAGGCAGCTTGTGCCTAGCGTGTATCAATATTCCAGAATCCCAGAAGGAAAACATTTGTTCAGCGTAAACTATTGCCTGTACAAATAGTTTAGGCGTGATGAACCAGCCTTATCAGCTGACTGAGAACACTGGGAGTCATGTTCCCAGATGCCATCCAGGGGCCAACCTTGCAAGCAGTCCTATTATGCTAACTCTTGCCTGCACACTGGTACAGACTATTCAGGTAGTTTGGTTATGAGCAAAAAGGGTAACTAAGGGTGATTGCTTGATGCAGACATATTCAGAAAAGGCTTTTTAGTATGGAATAAACTCAAGCATATCTATTACTTGAAGATAAGGAGCTAGTGGAATCAATGAAGTTGAAAATAAATGAAATGTTAGAGGAATTAATGATAGAGCAATTTCTGAGGAGATTAAAGGGAATGAAGTTCAAGAGCAGATAGAGAAATAGGTCTTCAGCAAGAGGAGGGAAATCTCATCCTTAGCCCTGAGATTGTGATTTTTCCTCAGTAAATTTCAGCTGCCTGTGTGTGGAAGTGGAGATTAATGGTGGGTTGATACAAGGTCGGCTATATTTAGTATGGGTGTGATGGAAGGATCAGAGGGTAAAGAGTACAGAGGATATCAGGTGAAGGGTAATTGAAGTAATCAGTGATAGGATCTAGGTTGAATAGGAAGTAAGGTCAGGATGGGGGAGCTGTTAGACTGGAAAGGGAGGAGTGAAGGATTGTTAGTCTTGGTGAAATTGAAAAGTGAGCTTAGTGAGAGTAAAAGAGTTAAGCTGTTTAATGAAAGAGGTCAGAAGAGCATATTGGTTTAGAATGTTGTGGGTACCCAGTCAATGTAAGTTGAGTTGATGAATCAAAAGGTGGAGCAGTCTGGAATGAGGATGATATGGCCATGGAGCAGGCTGTTCAAGTTAAGCACAGATGAGAGGATCATTAAAAAAGAAATTACAGGGCTTCCCTGGTGGCGCAGTGGTTGAGAGTCCGCCTGCCATTGCAGGGGACGCGGGTTCGTGCCCCGGTCTGGGAGGATCCCACATGCCGCGGAGCGGCTGGGCCCATGAGCCATGGCCGCTGAGCCTGTGCGTCCAGAGCCTGTGTTCCGCAACGGGAGAGGCCACAACAGAGGGAGACCTGCGTACCGCAAAAAAAA
>NW_020171987.1:548560-549352 GCF_003031525.2 Neophocaena asiaeorientalis asiaeorientalis
GTAGTTTGGTTATGAGCAAAAAGGGTAACTAAGGGTGATTGCTTGATGCAGACATATTCAGAAAAGGCTTTTTAGTATGGAATAAACTCAAGCATATCTATTACTTGAAGATAAGGAGCTAGTGGAATCAATGAAGTTGAAAATAAATGAAATGTTAGAGGAATTAATGATAGAGCAATTTCTGAGGAGATTAAAGGGAATGAAGTTCAAGAGCAGATAGAGAAATAGGTCTTCAGCAAGAGGAGGGAAATCTCATCCTTAGCCCTGAGATTGTGATTTTTCCTCAGTAAATTTCAGCTGCCTGTGTGTGGAAGTGGAGATTAATGGTGGGTTGATACAAGGTCGGCTATATTTAGTATGGGTGTGATGGAAGGATCAGAGGGTAAAGAGTACAGAGGATATCAGGTGAAGGGTAATTGAAGTAATCAGTGATAGGATCTAGGTTGAATAGGAAGTAAGGTCAGGATGGGGGAGCTGTTAGACTGGAAAGGGAGGAGTGAAGGATTGTTAGTCTTGGTGAAATTGAAAAGTGAGCTTAGTGAGAGTAAAAGAGTTAAGCTGTTTAATGAAAGAGGTCAGAAGAGCATATTGGTTTAGAATGTTGTGGGTACCCAGTCAATGTAAGTTGAGTTGATGAATCAAAAGGTGGAGCAGTCTGGAATGAGGATGATATGGCCATGGAGCAGGCTGTTCAAGTTAAGCACAGATGAGAGGATCATTAAAAAAGAAATTACAGGGCTTCCCTGGTGGTGCAGTGGTTGAGAGTCCGCCTGCCATTGCAGGGGACGCGGG
>NW_020171987.1:549449-640750 GCF_003031525.2 Neophocaena asiaeorientalis asiaeorientalis
CACACCCGAAAAAAAAAAAAAAAAAAAAAAAAAAAGAAATTACAGAACTGTGAAGCTTAGGTTGTATGATGGGTCAGATTGTCTCAATGGATGTTAATGTTACCAATATAATGACAGAAGTTAGCATGGTGAGAAATACTTATGGTTTTGATGAATGTGCGGAAGTGACCAGAGGTCGATATATGAAGGATAGAGCATTTTGTTAATTTAGATTATCTGGTTGCAAGTAACAGAAACTAACTCAAACTAGCTTAAGTAAGAAGAGGAATTTACTATGAGTAAATGGGTGCAGCTCAAGCACAGGAATATAGCTGATTCCTTGTTTACCTGGGAGATTTCTGATTCTTTGTTTACGAGGGATATTTAATGTCCTATATCTAAGCTTATGTGTTATAATTTTCGCCACATGCGGAGACTTTCTGAATCCAAATTCCAGGTTACCTGAAGAGAGAACCTGATAGGTTCAGATAGAGTTAGGGGTTCACTCATGCTCCCATCAACTTTGGCTGGAGTGGCATGTTATCTTTCATGTCATGTAACATGGCTTGTGGGTGGGGAAGGCATCCCATCCACAAAGAGAGCCGTTGTGCAACCAACCACAGTGGATGTTTGCTCTACCTGACGTCTAGCTGAGTGATGTAGCTGAATGAGTCTGAATGGAAGAGGAACTTTTGAAAGAGGCTGGGAAAGCAGTGAGGATGTAAGAGAATTGTTTACACTACTACATGGGACTTGGGCAGTAGGAGAATGAGTAGCTTTCACTTAAGAGAAAAGTGAGTGGTCTTCTTGGTGCAGAGCTAGCTTCTAGTCAAGACGTGGGGTACAGTGTGTTCATGAAAAAGGTTGAGTTTACAGGGAAGGTTATTGGTAAAACTTAAAAAAAATTCTGTGCTATTAGTACCTTCAGAATAAGGATAATGCTTTCTGTTTTTAATTAGTATATACAAGATGTAATTTCATCAGGATATTGAAGTTATGAGTATCTCAATTACTAAATATGTTAAAAAAACTTATCCACCTGGTTAAGCTTTCCTTTGAAAATTTTCTTTAGTTATTATATTTAATGGTAGAAATGGTTCTAAAACAGGAATTTCATTGGCTGATAAAGAGAGGTTATGGTGTAATAGGAGAGGAATGGTATTCTTTGATACTTTGGCTCATGGAACCTCTCTTTAAGGAAAACAAGGTAGATGACATTTTAGATAACTGTAAAATATGATTCAGAATTAGGGGCAAAAAATAGTCTGCTGGATTGACTTTAGGACTCTTCTAAATTTGACAGGGATGTATGTGGACTAAGTATTGTGTTCTTTTTTTTTTTCCTTACCAACGAGTTCAGTTTGCCAAATCTTGCCAGAATGTTGATCATTGTAGCTTGCAGACCCTATTTTTTATTCCCGAATTACGTTAACAGCTAGAGTTGTTTTATAGATATTTCTTGAGACTGATGCCAACCCTCTTATGGGTCTCAAAGTAATTGAATCAAGACTATTTTTTTAGTCTTTAAAATTTCCAGGGGTGTTCTTTATTATTTGATATATAAATTCTCCATCTGCTTCACTTCTCTGTGATATTCTAAAAATATACTTGCTGTGAAATGGGTGAAATACAATAAGACGTTGGATGTAGTTCCGAGTTAAAGAATTTAGATTAAAAATTCAGTGATGAGTAATATTTAGTTTTTATGTTGATACATCCAATGACTGTAGCTTAGCTGCTTTGTCTACTGTTATACTCTTATTCTAGTTTACAAAGGTACATATTGTAGGTTTTTATCTCAAAATCCAAACTCCATCAGTGACACAACTTCTCACCCCCTTCCCCAAATGAGACTCATTGGTGAATGGAGAATCATTGGTGAATGGTATAGTATAGACCTGAGTTCAAATTCTGTTTTTACCACTTGAATAAATTACATAAAATCTTTATGCCTCATTTAGTCATTTGTGAAATAAATATAATGCACGTACTTTTCAGAATTGTTATAAGGATTAGAGAAACTGTTTGTAAAATGCCAGATACTTTGCCTGGCTCTGAGTAAATGGTAGGTAAGATATTATTGCTGTTATGATTACTGAGTAGTACCCATGGATGCTTTGACAACATGATATAGACACTGGCCTGTATATGTACATTGAACATCATATGCTGGATTAAGGAAAACTAGTGTACAATCCCAGGGGAGTTTGTAGAAGCTCCTGTAGCAGACCATTTGTTGCATATATTTGCTCAGATTTCTGAAAATAAATGTATCTTTCAGTCTGGTCTTTGTAAATGGATTTGAACACTAATGTATTTTTCTTTTCCTTTTATTTTCAGGGTGCTATTTTTTTGGAAGGCGTAACTGTTAAAGGTGTAACTCAAGTAACAACTCAACCAAAGTTAGGAGAGGTACAACAGAAGTGTCATCAATTCTGTGGCTGGGAAGGGTAATAAACATTTTCAATATTAATTAAAGTGTTAAATAAAATTTATTCTTATTCTGCAATACTTAACATTAATGCAAACAATGTCATAGCTTCTTTGCTCCTTGAAGTTTCCGTGTTTACATAGAGTTCTTAAAAACATGTTAAGCAAGAGTTTATCAGATTTTTCTCAAGATAAACAGTGTAATAACCAGACTTTTGAGTCAAAATTAGATGACTCACATGTCTTCCTAATGGAATAGAAAATTACTATTGTCACTTTCTGGTATTTGTTTTGTGAGATTGATTCTACTGTTGCTGAGTTTTTTAATTATTATTAAAAAAATATATTATTGTTATTTTTTGGCTACATTGGATCTTTGTTGCTGTGCGCAGGCTCTCTCTACTTGCAGCGAGTGGGGGCTCTTCGTTGTGGTGTGCGGGCTTCTCATTGCGGTGGCTTCTCTTGTTGCGGAGCACGGGCTTCAGAAGTTGTGGCATGCAGGCTCAGTAGTTTTGGCTTGTGGGCTCTAGAGCGCAGGCTTAGTAGCTGTGGGCGCAGGCTTAGTAGCTGTGGTGCACGGGCTTAGTTGCTCCGCGGCATGTGGGATCAGGGCTTGAACCCGTGTCCACTGCGTTGGCAGGCGGATTCTTAACCACCGCGCCACAAGGGAAGTCCCACTGTTGCTGATTAATGTTTTAGTTGCCCTTATCATTTTATTAAGAGAGAAGAGGTGAAACTTGAATGTGCCTCATTTTCCAGTTTTTCTGTCATCAGAAACCTGGGAGAATCAGCTTTAGATATGTTCTGCCCCTTACCATGACTTGAAGATATTTATCAGACATTTCATGGGAGAGGATTCAAGAGAGAGTTCACTGATCGTTGCTCTCAGGTCTTGGTCTATGGTCATTTCTGTTGATCATTGCTATCTGTGGCAGAAAATTGTAATACAGCTGGAACATGATGAAACAGGATTATTGTTAAAAATTCCTAATATAAAGAACTTTTGGACTGGTATACATACAGATCAATAAACTAGAAATAATTTTAACTAAAAAATGTAAATGATGAAGTGCTATCAGTTTTAGTATTCTGTTAAACCCTTGCCAGTGTACTTTAATCTCGACCTGAATTTCTCCTGTTTTGTCACTTCTGGGCATCTTTTGAGGAGAAACTTGCTAACCCTGCAAAGTTATGCCAAGCTGACAGTGTCATGATGGAGGAATATGGGGTCTAGAGCAATGTAAGATAGTCAAGGCAAGATTTAAACTTCTTCCTGAAGTAAAAGACTTGTAGATATACAAAGACTTGTAAACAGTTTGTGCTTTACTGTTTAGATCATGTGTATTAATATTTAAAAATTAGCCCGATAGTCATAGTTTGCAGTGGCAATTATGATCCTGTTAACTTGAGTTCTAAAATGTCAAGAAAATGATAACCTTTTGGTAGCATTTTTGTGAAAGCTGATATTATTCCAATTGACATTAATCTCATGATAGGGAAAACATTGTGCTAAATGTGTGACTCAGGTGAGCTTGGTTTAAGACATGTATTGCTTTGTATGGACACCAGCCATAATAGTAATACAGTGTTCTTCTTTAAGGTCTGGATTCCCTGGAGCACAGCCTATTTCCATGGACAAGCAAAATATTAAACTTTTGGAGCAGAAGCCATATAAAGTAAGCTGGAAAGCAGATGGTACGCGGTAAGTTAGATTTCTTAAAAAATTGACTAATAACCCGAATGCTTGAAGAATATTGCTTTGTTGTTAGAGAAGGTTTGTACTCCTGGGAGTGACTTGAGCAGCAAAATAAGCATGTTTCATATACCATATAGTTTTTGTTTTGCTAGTATTCTTAGCTGTGTACTACAATTATAACTCTCATTCTGCTTAATTTTTGGTTTCAGAGTTATGTTAGTTTGACATGAATCTATACCAAATTTAAATCTGGAAGTATTTTTTCTTAATAATATTGTGCTTTTTGGTATGTTTGCTGCCTGCCACCTTGTCTTTAATGGTGTTGGACACTTCTAAAATTAACAGATGCATTATCAGTTTATAATCTAAAAATTACCAAGTCTCCTTGATTCACTCTGTATTTTGTTCCTTCGATAGTTTTCTTTTTCTCTTAATCCTTGCTAATACTTTTTATAATTTTATACACTCTTAAGGTTGTTGTATTCTTATAACAAAGCTTAGCTTCAAGTTTCATATTCCTACATTAAAAAATATTTATTAGTATTAAAGCATAAAGTTGCTTCCTCAATAACATTAAACTTTTTCTTTCTCTTTTGTAATCCATTTTTTATAGCTTTGCTATATTATTTATTCATTCAGCAAATGTTATAATAATTGAAATAACAGATTAATATAGAACTCTTATTAACTTTTTCGTAATGAAGAAAATGTTTTAGAATAATTAGGAGTGCATGTATATATATGCATGTATGTATATATAGTATATGCATATATGTATATATACATGCAATGTATACATATATAAACACATATATGCACATATATGTACATATATAGATATTAATATAGAAGTCCTATTAACTTTTTCATAGTGAAGAAAATGTTTTAGAACAATTAGTGTGTGTATTATATATGCAAACACACACATACAATTAGAATAATGAGGAGTGCATGTATATATATACGCACACACAGACACATGTATGTACACTTTAGTTTTTTTTCCAGATTTATTGAGTTATAATTTGACATGACATTATGTAAGTTTAAGGTGTACAACTTGTTGATTTGATGCACTTATATATTGCAAAGTGGTTATTGCTGTAGTGTTAGCTGACATCTCTTTCACTTCTCATAATTACCATTTCTTTTTTGTGGTGAGAACATTTAAGATCTGTTGTTGTAGCAATTTTCAAGTATGTAATACAGTTTTTTTTAACTATAATTACCATGTTGTTCATTAGATCCTCAGAACTTATTTGTCTTACAACTGGCAGTTTGTACCCTTTGACCAGTACCTCCCCATTTTCCCCACCCCTTAAGCTCCTGGTAACCACCATTCTAGTCTCGGTTTCTGTGAGCTTTTTAGATTCCACATATAAGTGATATCATACAGTATCTGTCTTTCTGTCTGACTTATTCCACCTGGCATAATGCCCTCAAATTCTATCTATGTTGTCACAAATGACAGGATTTCCTTCTTTCTCATGGCTGAATAATACTCCATTGTGTATATATATCTATATATACATATATATACATACCACATCTTCTTTATTTATCTATTTATTCATTTCTTGGTGGATACTTAGGTTATTTTCATATCTTGGCTATTGTGAATAATGTTGCAATGAAAATGGGAAAGAAGGTATATCTCTTTAAGATCTGCTTTTCACATTTAAAAATTTTTTTTTTTTTTTCCGGTACGCGGGCCTCTCACTGTTGTGGCCTCTCCCGTTGTGGAGCACAGGCTCCGGACGCGCAGGCCCACTGGCCACGGCTCACGGGCCCAGCCGCTCCGCGGCACGTGGGATCTTCCCGGACCAGGGCACGAACCCGTGTCCCCTGCATCGGCAGGCGGACTCTCAACCACTGCGCCACCAGGGAAGCCCCCTGTGTTCCTTTTTTTTTTATCATGGAGAAGGGAGACAAACAAGGAGTGATTAAAAGTCAATCAGAAGCACTGTTTACTGATCTAAAGCTATAGTGGATGATACCTGGCAGTAAACTGGTTAAAAAGAGAAAGTAACAGAACTCATTTTATTCCTTCTCCAAGCCCAAATCTTACTTGGACCCCCCATTATATAAAACAGACAAAAGTGGGGCTGCTTTGGTTGGTGAACATTTTGGGGCAGCATGTGGGGTTGCATTCTGGGTGGTCTCTAAGGTCACCATGGAACTTTTTTAGGGCAGCAATTCCCAAACGCCATTGAATGTTTGGGTTATGTTATCATCATGATTGTATTACCATCATATTAAGCTTGCATTAAAAAAAAAATTTAGAGATCCAAATTCAGTAGACCTTAGTAGGCTTTGAGAATTTGTGTTTTTGAAAGCAGCCCTAGCTGATTCTGATTTCCAGCCAGGTTCGGGAGCCATGGCCTTTAGTGCCGGTTGAACACAGTTTAAAAATCAGTGACTAAACCAGAGAAGTGTCTAGCCAGCCACTGAGTTAAGGATACAACTGAGAATTTGTCCATTAATTGATTAAAGGAGATTCATGTAAAATGTTTATTATTATGGCATTCAATAAACGTTAGTTATTGGTGTCATAGTTTAAGACTCCTTGGAAAATCATTTTTACGTGGTAACCAACATTTGGTTTCTCAGAATACATTCAGAATTCTCTTACGGTGTGAGTTAGTTAGTGTACAAGAAGAAAAGTAGGTATAGGACAAAAACAATCTAATATTTTTAAATCAAACTTTTGAGATAGATGTCAGCTAGTCACATCTTTAGGATTTACTAAAGGATAGAAAGTTCCTTTAAATATTAGTTTCTTTAATTAAGCTACTTATCAATGTGAGAGTTACTACTTTTTAATAGAGGTACTGTCTCTGAAATGGTACTTAAGGATAAAAATCAACTGAATTCATTACCAAATCTGGCTAGAGAACTCTTAGAGCTAAACGGATATAGGTAAAACCTCTGTAGCAAACATTGGTGCAATCCCTGATTGGAATTTGGGGTTGCCCATATTCTAGGGGTAGCAAGCATCTGGAACTTCGAAACATTAAAAAAAAATCCATTTTTTGTTAATATTTCTAAATACATATATTTTAAAAGAGAGCTAGGCTACAGGACCCAAATATATGAGAAGAATAATATTTATTCATACAGTCAGCAAATATTTATTGAACATCTACCATATGCCAGAGGTTTTGCTGGACTTAGCAGGTAATTAGAACTAACTTGTTTAATATGATTATTTTTATTTTTTAATCTTAAGATGAGCATTTTCCGTTTTTAGAACATACTTTAAAAGATAAGCTGGGACGAAGTGAGAGAGCGGCATGGACTTATATACACTACCAAGTGTAAAATAGATAGCTAGTGGGAAGCAGCCGCATAGCACAGGGAGATCAGCTCGGTGCTTTGTGACCACCTAGAGGGGTGGGGTAGGGAGGGTGGGAGGGAGATGCAAGAGGGAGGGGATATGGGGATATATGTATACATAGAGCTGATTCACTTTGTTATAAAGCAGAAACAAACACACCGTTGTCAAGCAATTATACTCCAATAAAGATGTTAAGAAAAAGATATTACTTAATTGCTGCCAAGATAAAATTGTTTGCTCTCTTTTATTGAGGCATTGGACTGTTTCCAGTTTTTTCTTTTATAAATAACTCCTTATACCCATCTTGATATAGCTTATGATGAAGATAATATTACTTGGATAAAGAGTATGGAAACTTCTAAACTCCTTGATACCTCTTGCCAAAAGTTGTACGTTACACCCCCAAACACTATTGCCTGAAAGAGCCCATTTCACTGCATTCTTGGCAGTTTGGGGTAGTTTCATTTAGTATAAATAATAATGTGGCCAGGTTGACAGTTGGGAAATGAAATTTGTTATTGATTTAATTAGCGTTTTGGGAAGCATCAGTCGATTACACAAGTTTCTTTTGTATTTTGGCTATGGCACAAATTATATTTTAACAGATAACACGTATTGAGCACTTAGGTATACTAAACATCAGTCTGAGTATTTTATACAGAATATCTCATGTACTGTGCACAAGTCTGTGAGGTGTAGGTACTATTATTATCCTCCTTTTATGAATTAGGAAAATGAGGCATGTAAAGGCAAGTGAGTTTTCCAAGCCTGCACAGTTATGTTAGTTACAGGACTGGGATTTGAATGTGGGTGGTCTGGCTCCAGAGCCTAGGATCTTTACCACGGTCTTGCTTTATACATGTATTTTTTCCTGTGTTGCCAGATATTGTCTTCATTATTCTTTTTCACTATTTCTTTGGTTATTTTTACTGTTTTATTCTTATAGGTGATTTTTTATCTTAAAATACGCTTATTCTGGTGATGTCTTCCTTATATAGGGAGAGGAAAAGTTCTCCCCGTGAGAACTTTTATCCCACACCTTGGGATGATCAATGTTAAGAGTTGGAGGTTTGGTTCTCTGGACTCTGTGCCTCCATATTCCTGCCTGCTGCCGCCTTCCCTCACTGCCTGATCCTCCGTATAAATGGATACGATATATGCTGTTCTGTTATAAACTGTAGAAAACTTTATCAGGTTTCCTTCAAATTGCTTTGTGATGGTAATTGGAATTGCATTGCACCTTTCACTTAATGGGAAAATCAGTATCTTTGCAGAAATAATATTTATTGCTTTAGTAGATAGCTATGAAGCTACTATAGGAGTTAGAAGGTCTCAAAGATGATACAAGACACTGTAGGTAAACAAAATACAATTCCTGCCCTTGAAGCAGCTTTAAGATGCAGTAAGAGATGTAGTAGAAGTATGTATAGTACAAAGCAGAATAAATAAGGAGAGGTAACAAAGAACTGCTAAGCAGCATTACTTCATATTCCATATGAAATATGAGTGCTCATTTTGATTTTAGGAGTATAATAATGGGTGTCCTAGATGGATGTTTACCTTTGATAATGGAATAAAGAAGAGATACAGACCCATTTGTTATTTAGTATTGCATAGTGCTACTGACCTCACTGGCGCACATTTGCCCCGACTTCCATCTCAGCTCTAGAGCTATCTCTTGGATGAGATGTTAAGGGGATTTTCATACTTATTTTTTCATAATTCCACTATCCTTTTAAGAACTGGTTATTTGCTCACATGCTCTAGTCCATTATGTGTGATTGTAGAAATGCTAAGTACTAGGTTGGGTAAAAAAGAGAAAACAAATCTGTTCCTCTCTGTGAATCAGTGAAAAATTGTTTGAAAGAATTGTAATTGATCTTTTAAGAATGTGTGCCCTATACAAAAGAAAATCAAAAGTAATCAGCCAGGTCACGGGGCAAATGTAAAATAAAACAAAGCCTTTGGAATATTTCTTCTGGTCTTCTCTTCTCATGAAGACTGATTGTTTTATAAAAATCAAAATGATTTTCACACCTTTCAGCCCCTTTGATATGTAAATGCTGCCCATACCATTTTAAGTGGCTTTAACATTTTATTCCAGATCAAGGTAAATCTGAGTAATCAATGTGGCTTTTTACTCTCTCCCATGGAAGACCAGGTAAAAGGATACTGTATTTTACATACTTGTGCATGGCTATGAAGTTCTAAAAAGCATAACCTGTAACATTCATGGTAGTTAGTGCAAATGAATATATCATTTGATTTTATACTTTGAAGTGTAATGATACTCTGTATTCTCATTATAAACAGAGCTACTTAATCTAAAAGTAACTAATTAAAATAACCAACAGAGGCTTCTTAGCCTCAGAACAGATAGATTCATGAGATTTGTTAACCAGTATTGGAACTAATTACCTGATTTGTGCAATGAATAGTAATTTTGCAGTATTCTGTTACCTTGAAAGATTTTCAGATCCTCTTAATTAGGTCAAGATCAATGAATATGTCTATACCTTACTAAACATTTTCCATTATTAATAGTTGTGAGTTTTTCTAACTTGGAATATATATATATGTAAAATGTCTTTTTTTTGGTTTCTTTTGTGATTCTGGTCACAAAATGAAAAAGTTTAATGAAAAAATGATAGTGACTTTAAAAATACTTTTCCTCATTATAAAATTACTTTGTGTTCATTGTGGAAAACTTAGAAAGTGAAGATAAGGAAAAGAAAAAAATGAAAAGCAGCCATAATCTCACCAGTTAGAGATGTTGCTGCTAATGTTGGTGTGTATATTTTCAGACCTGTGTCTCTGTCTATATATATCATTTTGTTAAGTGAAAATGAATTCATTCCACAGTATTTTTTGGTGTATATTATGTATGCCATGTACCATTCTAGATGCTGGGCATTACAGTGGTCCCTGCCATAATGGAGCTTCTATTAGGGAAATATGTTTTCTACTTAAACTGTTTAGTATCTATGATTTATAGTTTAGTAATCTGCTATTTTATTTATTTATTTATTTTTTGCGGTACGCGGGCCTCTCACTGTTGTGGCCTCTCCCGTCGTGGAGCATAGGCTCCGGATGCGCAGGCTCAGCGGCCAGCGCGCACCAGCCCAGCCGCTCCGCGGCATGTGGGATCTTCCCGGACTGGGGCACGAACCCGTGTCCCCTGCATCGGCAGGTGGACTCTCAACCGCTGCGCCACCAAGGAAGCCCAGTAATCTGCTGTTTTTAATTAATGCTCCTAAATATTTTTCTATTTTATTAAACATTTTCCTATTTGATGACTGAAATAAAATTGTTTATTAAGGTAATCCTTGTTTATGGTTAAATAAATCAAGTAATACTGGAGATCCCTTCCATATCCCCTCCTTCTGTCTATCAGTATTACTCCCTAAAGGCAACCACTTTTTTTTTCCCACATTATTGCGATATTTGCTTTATTGTGGTGGTCTGGAAATGAACCCGCAATATCTCTGAGGTCTAACGCAACTTCTTTTAACCTTTTTTTATCTTTTAATTTTTGAATTTAATTTAATTTATTTTTTTATACAGCAGGTTCTTATTATTATCCATTTTATACATATTAGTGTATATATGTCAATCCCAGTCTCCCAATTCATCTCACCACCACCACCCTCCCCACCACTTTCCCCCCTTAGTGTCCATACGTTTGTTCTCTACATCTGTGTCTCTATTTCTGCCCTGCACACTGGTTCATCTGTACCATTTTTGTAGATTCCACATATATGCGTTAATATACAATATTTGTTTTCCTCTTTCTGACTTCACTCCACTCTGTATGACAGTCTCTAGATACATCCACATCTCGACAAATGACCCAATTTCGTTCCTTTTTATGACTAATATATGTACCACATCTTCTTTATCCATTCGTCTGTCGATGGGCATTTAGGTTGGTTCCATGACCTGGCTATTGTAAATAGTGCTGCAGTGAACATTGGGGTGCATGTGTCTTTTTGCATTATGGTTTTCTCTGGGTATATGTCCAGTAGTGGGATTGCTGGGTCATATGGCAGTTCTATTTTTAGTTTTTTAAGGAACCTCCATACTGTTCTCCATAGTGGCTGTATCAATTTACATTCCTACCAACAGTGCAAGAGGGTTCCCCTTTCTCCACACCCTCTCCAGCATTTATTGTTTGTAGATTTTCTGATGATGCCCATTCTAACTGGTGTGAGATGATACCTCATTGTAGTTTTGATTTGCATTTCTCTAATAATTAGTGATGTTGAGCAGCTTTTCATGTGCTTCTTGGCCACCTGTATGTCTTCTTTGGAGAAATGTCTATTTAGGTCTTCTTCCATTCTTTGATTGGGTTGTTTGTTTTCTTTAATATTGAGTTGCATGAGCTGTTTATATATTTTGGAGATTAATCGTCCGTTGATTCGTTTGTAAATATTTCCTCCAATTCTGAGGGTTGTCTTTTCATCTTGTTTGTAGTTTCTGTTGCTTTGCGAAAGCTTTTGAGTTTCATTAGGTCCCGTTTGTTTATTTTTGTTTTTATTTCCTTTTTTTTTATACTTATTTTGTGGTTATCCTCAAATCTCTAAATAATATGTTTATGTTGCTGTTTATTAATTAACTTTAGGTGAGTTCCTAATGTGGTCATGAGGATGTGGCTTACCAGTACCTCTGTTCCCACCTGTCTTTTCTTCTAGTTTCTCATCGTAGGTAAACTACTATTGTTAGTTCTCTTCATCGATCATGCCTGTATATTTAATCTTCCCTTTATCCTAATAACCCTAATGTAGTGTTTCTTAACTCTTGTTAAGATGCGGACTTTAGAGTTCTCTGTCTTCCATCTACTTCTGTTATGTCAGCTCTAACTTTAATATTGTCAACTCTGTTTACATTTACATGCTGTTTGTTAAACATAGGGTTTTTGTTTTCTGTAAGTGTATGGTTGTTTTAAATGGTGAAAAATACTTAAAAATTTTTTTTCTCACTGGAACTATCATTTAGATTAGTGGAAAGGAATAGATTTCCTTTTTCATGGCATGAAAAGAAATCACTCTGATATTTCAAACACACAGGAATTTAATACATAGAATTGGTTACAAAGGCATTGAGAGGATGGAGAAGCCAAAGGGTCACCTGGAGTTCAGCAGGCTGCTAGTGCCTCTGGTTGGAGCCTGGTTAGCACTTGCTGCCCAGGTGCTGGAGGAGGTAATATACTGGCTGTCTGGCCGCTGCTCTGGGACCACTCAACACTGCTGCACAGCAGCCCCTCCCAGGGGGCTCTTCCCTAAGGAGCTGTGCCGTCATCTGGTGGCTGCTGCCTTCAGTGCTGCCACAGATGCTGCCAGAAGCAGATCAATAGGTTTTTCCCTTCCTCTTTTTTTCTAATCTTCTTCCAGAGAGCTGGCAAGGGAGTCTGGGAAGTGTTATTTGCTTACTTCTCAAACCAAGATCCACTGAGCACACAACTGCAGGGATGGAACTGACCACCAAAGACAGCCAACTTGCCCAGAGTTCAAAGTCATGCCTTCTCTGCCACATCAAGTAGAATGTTTCTTTTGTTGAGTTTAAATAGGTTCTTTTTTACTCGAATAATTGCCTTTACCCTATAATCAAGTTTTTTCAAGGTTTTAGTCATTCTGTTTCTTCTTTCAATTACTTTTTGTAATCCCAAAGACTTCTCTTTTAGAGCCTTCTATGATTTCTAGCCTGTGTATAAAGCTCTGGTCCCAACTTTTATCCTGGTTGGATGTAGCTTTCTGGATTCCATGTTTTTCTTTCTTCCCCTCTGCTTCCTTCCTTCCTTCCTTCCTTCCTTTCTTTTCTGTCACTTTGCAGGGATACCTCCTTAACTCACTTCCTAAGAAAGTATGTACAGGAAGTAACCCATAAGCATGCTTAGGTGTATGAACATGCTGTTGCTCTTGTCCTGAATTTAGTAGTTTGCTTGTGTATAAAATTTTAGATTAGAAATGATTTTCCCTAAGAATATTAAAAACCTTACTTCAATTTCTTCTGTTAACCTCTGGCACTGATAAAAGGTGTGATATTATTCTGATTCTAGTGCCTTGGAAGTAGTTCGCCCCTGGAAACTTAGAATTTTCTCTTTATTCTTGTCCTAAAATTTCCCAGTGATGTCTAATTATGTGGGTCGCGGTTGCCCCCCAACCTTCCCATTCATTGGTACTTGGTGATATCTTTGAATCTGAAAACCTGGGTTCTTCCATTCAGGGTAATTTTATCTTATCTCTGATATTTTATTTCCTCTCTCTCTTTTTTTCTTTTTTCTCTTTTCTCCTTCTAGACCTACTGTTGGCTGTTACACCACCTAGATTCTTAGATTCTTTTTCTTCTCTTATCTTTTCTGTCATACTTTTCACCTCCTGGTCTCCTTTTCAGTTTTCTGGGAGATCTTCTCATTTTCTTTCTATATTTCTAATAAATTACTAATTTCAGTAATTACGCTTTTAAATTTCAAGAGTACCCATGCATTTTTACCCTCTGCTTACACCTTTTTATGCCAACCTGTTCTTAATTTATAGACATCATAGAGTTTTGAATCTCTTATGAGAATACTAACTGGCGGGTATAGAGTTACTTTCTCTTAATCTTGAATCATCTTTCTTCTTCATGTTTCTGGTTTTCCTTAAATGTGCAGTGATCCTTGGTTGGCTGTTTGCATTTAAAAATGAGGCAGAACAACTGCTTGGAAGAAATTCTGTGAATGTGGGCCGGCTTTGTCAGCTTGAGACCTTTGCTTTATGATAAGCGGTTGTGCTGGAGGATCTTCAGTCCTACTGCCTAGAGAGGTCTTTTACTTCCGGGCACCATTACCCATGTAGTTACTTTACCTCAGGGTTTGGTTCAGTTTCTTTAGAGAAGGGCCCTCCAATTTTATTGATTAATTGCTTAGGAGTTGGTTAACCTGTATGTCTTGTCTGTGAGTTGTGGGGATTTAATTGTTTTACATTAGTTAAAAATAACCAATTTCTCTTTTTCAGTCCCTATTGTCACTCTCATTAGTTGATGTTTCTGGGTCTGGATTTTCTTTGGGATTTTGCAAAATAGGCAGCTCCACTTGTAGATGTTGCTACTTTTGTGCAGTGCTTCTCAGCACTTCTCCATCGATTTCTTGTCCAGCAGAAATTTATTGCCATAGTTCATCCAGTGATGGTCTTCCCTCCTTTCCTTCATTATCTTCATTGTTGTGTGTTATATTAGTTATCTATTCCTACCCAACACATTACCTCAAGATTACCCCCTCAAATTTAGCAGCATAAGACAACAAACATTTATGATCTCATGGTTCTGGGGAACAGTTTAGTTGGGTCGTTCTGGCTCAGTGTCTCTCATGAGGTCGCTGTCACGCTGTGGGCCAGGGCTGCCGTCACCTCGAGGCTCCACTTCCAGGCTTACTCTTGTGGTTGATGGCAGGCCTCAGTTCTTTGCTGACTGTTGGCCTGAGGCCTCCATTCCTTGCCTTGCAGGCCTGGGTGGGGAGGAAAAACTTGCACCCACTGTGTTTAGTGTTTGGGAGTTTGCAGATTAAACTGAGGAAAGAAGAGGAAAAAAGTTTATTCATAATGCCTGTGGGAGTGCACAAAAGAAGTGATGTGCTAAATGACTAAAGGTAGGGGTATATATATATATATATATACACACATACATACACACACACCTAACTTAATAGGGGAAAGGGAATGGAGACAGAAGGCTTCTGTGGGAAGAACAAATGGGTTACTTTAGGAGAACCTATGTTTAGGATAACAACAGGAGAGAAGAAAGTTTATGATAATCTGATAATCTTTGTTATGCTGGTGTGATTGATCTTTTCCATCTTCTTCCTGGCTGTAAAATTCCCCCAGAGAGGGGTTTTAAGATAGTTTCACTCTCAATCTCCTTCCTGGGAGTGAAGCTGCTCCAAAGAGGTGATTTATGGTGGCCTCATTCCCAGAAGTTTCTGCTTTTAGTCAAATAAGGGAAGCTCTGGGAACACTTCTTTCTGCATCTCTTGAATCTCAAACATCTTCAGCTTAAAGCAGTCTTCATACTAACTCTGGGGTTCCATGTGGTTCTCCACCGCTGCCTGAATGTCCTTACTACATGGCAGCCAGCTTCCCCTAGAGCAAGTGATCCAAGATATTTCAAGATATCCAGGATGGAAGTAGTAGTCTTTTTATAATCTAAGCTAATCTCAAAAGTTATTTACAGTCATTTCTGCCATATTCTATTTGTTGGGAGTGAGATACAAATCCAGCCCACACTCAAGGGGAGGGAAATTTAGCTCCACCTTTTAAAAGGAAGAGTATCAAAGAGTTTGGGGACTTGTGGACATATTTTGAAAACCACCAGATGGCTTTATACTTAAAAAAAAAAAATCTAACTTTGTTATTTTGATAGTGTCTTAGGAGGAAAACGAGCCATACTGGATCATTGTATTCCATTGTATGAATGCACCATATATATATATATATTTTTTTTTTTGTGGTACGTGGGCCTCTCACTGTTGTGGCCTCTCCCGTTGCGGAGCACAGGCTCCGGACGCGCAGGCTCAGCGGCCATGGCTCACGGACCCAGCCGCTCTGTGGCATGTGGGATCTTCCCGGACCAGGGCACGAACCCGTGTCCCCTGCATTGGCAGGCGGACTCTCAACCACTGCACCACCAGGGAAGCCCTTGAACTAGTATTTTTAACGATTTATTAAACAGATTCATCACCAAAAAGTTTTTTTCCAGTCACTTTTGGTTTAGTTTTGGCATTTTATGACTGCACTAGATGGCAGCAGAGGACCAGCTTTAATTCAGGCTGTTTTTGTGATGCAGTAGAATTCTGTTACCCAATTCATTGTACATCTAATACATCCCAAAATACTAGTTTGGGATTATTCAGAATTTAGTGAGGATTAGTGGGATCATGTATACAACACTACTGAAAGCATAGCAGTTTTGATAATGTTGCCATGTTCTTTTGTGCATTGCATATGAATTATATGACTATGTCATTTTGGACCTATTTTTGTAAAAACGATTTTGCCACATTAAAGTCTCTGAAAGTGTTTTGTTTGCTTCAGGAAACTGATGTTCTTATGTTGGAATCTCAGAAAATGAAAGAATGATTTGAAGATTCTCTCTTATCTCATATGGGTTTTGCTCTCAGTTGTTCATGTTGGGAGCAAAGGAGTCTATAGAAAGACTTTGTGTTGGAATGTAACTCTTCTGTTTTAGATAGTGAAATTTTGTTCATAAGGGTAGAACAGTCGTTGGACTTGTACACGGTATATGAAGAATAGCAATTTTGATATATATGCTCCAATTATATTTTGGGAAAGAAATTTCTATAACTACATGCTGTTGTTTTTTAAAATTATACATCATATAGTATCTTTACTTTCTTTAGGAACCATATTCAGTGTTTGCATGTAATCTGATTCCCAAAAGGCATTAGTATCTGTGAACTTAGGTAAAGAAATTGAAAATGAGTAATTCTGACAGCTCTTTTTAAAATTGTAAGATCTGGTTTGAAGATTTTTTTTTTCTATTATTTATTTATTTTTTTGCCGTACGCGGGCCTCTCACTGTTGTGACCTCTCCCATTGTGGAGTACAGGCTCCGGACACACAGGCTCAGCGGCCATGGCTCATGGGCCTAGCCGCTCTGCGGCATGTGGGATCTTCCCGGACCGGGGCATGAGCCCGTGTCCCCTGCATCGGCAGGCGGACTCTCAACCACTGCGCCACCAGGGAAGCCCTGGTTTGAAGATTTTATATGCAGCCCATCTTAGAACAGTATGTTCCTGGCTTTCAGCCCAGCTCTGCTGTTGGCTGCTGTTTTTGTGGGCAGGTGAGCCTTTCTTTTTTTTTTTTTTTAAATTTTTTATTTATTTTTTTACTTTATTTTTGACTGTGTTGGGTCTTCGTTTCTGTGCGAGGGCTTTCTCTAGTTGCGGCAAGTGGGGGCCACTCCTCATTGTGGTACGTGGGCCTCTCACTATCGCGGCCTCTCTTGTTGCGGAGCACAGGCTCCAGACACGCAGGCTCAGTAATTGTGGCTCATGGGGCCAGCTGCTCCGCGGCATGTGGGATCCTCCCAGACCAGGGCTCGAACCCATGTCCTCTGCATTGGCAGGCAGATTCTCAACCACTGCGCCACCAGGGAAGCCCAGGTGAGCCTTTCTGGACAAATTTTACTTTCGTAACATCTTAGACTTCAGAAAATTTAATTTTTAAAATATTTTTGCCTGGGCAGAGAACTAAATTGTCTCCCCATGACTTATTTAAAAATGGCTTTTAAGCCTTTTAAGTGTTATATTAGCCTGATAGAATGTAAATGTAGCTAGAGGCACAGAATACAGTATATATTATGAGAACAAATAAAATTGCTCCTTAAATTGTAAACTTTAAGCAACTGCCCATTGAATCGACTCTGTGATCTGGCCTTGGTAGTTGCCTTAATACGACGAGTCCATATTATATTTAATTTTGTAATCTCAGAGGTTAGGTACTGTATTTAGTATTTAGCTGTTGACATTGTTGCATCTAGACTTTTTCCCAGTAATTTTATGTGAACATGAACAAAGACCAGTGGAAACCAGTTAATTTCTAATAGTGTGATTTATTAAACATTTTGTACTAATAAATTGGGAAATTAAGTCATTTAAAACATTTGGTGCATTTAGATATAATTTTATGTACTTATATTTCCCTATGTGCATAAAGCAATATTAAATAAAATCAAGCATCTTCGTGTTATGCATCTTCTACATGTGTTTTTAATTATCTTTCTTAAAAGTAACCTAGTGGTGCTATTAGTCTATTTATACATTTAAAATAAATAATGGGGTTTTTATAGTAAAATATGTATGGTAAAGTATAATATCTGTGTTAAACATAAAATTATTTCAAGTTTCTTGTAGATTAGGTCTTTCCCTTTCAGTAAAATAATTAAGAAAAAGATTCATTGTTATATAGAAGAATTAAGATACACACAAAGATGTTGCTTGTTTTATAAAATTTCTAATTTTTGACAAGTTTTAAATGGTAGCTGTTCTGGTGATGTACTTGGAGCCACCAAATTAAGTATCTTAGTGTATGGTCAATTTCTTTTTTTCTTTTTTTTTTGTGGTCAATTTCAATAACAATAAAGTTTTGAGAGGAAAATTAGTTTGTACCTATTTTATTTTATTTTTAGTATATTTTAAGATTGTCTAATTTTTTTTTTTTTTAATTTGGGAGTATATCTAACTCCAAAGTTTTCAGGTAAGAGGGATTGTGAGCCTATGTTAGGTATTCTGCATAATCAGTAGAATCATGGACATATAAAGGTAATAATGTAATAAAATTCTAAAAAACAAAGATACTTAAGTATGTTAGCTTATAAAACAGGTCTGTTTTTGAGAAGCAGTATAGTATAGTGGTTAAGAGCTTGGGTACTGAAACTAGACTACCTGGGTTCAAATCCTGAAGTTCCCATACTTACTAGTTATGTGACCTTAGGAAAGTTATACAACCCCTGTAACTCCCAACCTGCCCATCTGAAAAATAGGGATAACAATAATAACTACCTCCTAGATGTTATAGGATTAAGTAATTTCATCTAAAGCATTTAGAATAATTCTTAACATGTAGGCAGTGCTTGGTAAGTGTTGTTGATAGTTACACCTTCTACCAACTTAATAGATTCATTAAAATAAAATAAACCAAACTCTAACTTTCTAAAGAGAAATTCCATAGTCATGGTAAAGTCCTATTTTTAAAATTTGAACCTATTTATAAAAAGAAAATTTAAGACATGTTTCATGCCCTTAAATGGGTGAAAATCTAATTGTGATATTAAAATGGGAATACATGAGAGAACAATGTGAAATATAATTTCCTATAAATGATGTGACATAGACTCTGGAACGTAGGCATTCTTAGGAGGAAGATGACTAGTGGAGAGTGAGTAACATGGGCAAGAGGAGTAGCACGAAGTCATGAAGCGGAAACAGCCTGTCTGAGCTAGACTGACCTAACAGTTGCTGTCAATCCAGAGTCTTTGTTAAGTTCTAGCCACTGGGCAGTACGGTGCTTGGACTAAGGAAGACAATTATTGTACTGGTGGCTGGTGAAACTGTTAGTATATATTTTTAAACATGTCAAGAGTTTTAAGGATTTCTGAGCCATGAGTTTTGGATTTAAATTTTGACTGTTACACCAACTCCTACTTCTTCTTGAGTTGTTGTTAGGAAGTTGTAAGGTGGGAGATCCTTTACCTCAATTGTCTTGAAGTTGAAGGCTGCTTGGGACTGCTGCATCAGTAGGTTAGCCCAGTGGCCTTTGAGGTACTTAGAAGAGCTGTTTTTTTGGAATACAGAGTATGGCAAGAGAGTGTTTTTCATAGCGATACAGAAGGCAGGGAAGTGAACACTTGAGGAATAGTTGCTGTGGAAGGGGAAGCAGCCAACCTACTGTGACTGGAGGCAGAAAGAGGTAATGTCACAGAGAGCCAGCCAACCGAGACTCCTCAAGGGGGTTTCCTGACAGGAGGCACAGGAAGCCCCTATAGCAACACTTGTTTTTTTTTTAAAGGGGTGGTTTTTGGTTTTTTTTTGTTTTATAAAAATTAATTAATGTATTTATTTTTGGCTGCGTTGGGTCTTTGTTGCTGAGTGCGGGCTTTCTTTTTAGTTGGCGACGAGTGGGGGGCTACTCTTCGTTGCAGGGTGCGGGCTTCTCATTGCGGTGGCTTCCCTTGTTGCTGAGCGTGGGCTTTAGGCACAAGGGCTTCAGTAGTTGTGGCACATGGGCTCAGTAGTTGTGGCACACAGGCTCTAGAGCGCAGGCTCAGTAGTTGTGGTGCACGGGCTTAGTTGCTCCGTGGCATGTGGGATCTTCCTGGACCAGGGCTCAAACCCGTGTTCCCTACATTGGCAGGCGGATTCTTAACCACTGCACCACCAGGGAAGCCCCTATAGCAACACTTTTTTCCTCATTTTCAGGTATGCTCAAGGACGATTAAGTGAACCTTTTTGGGGACCTCTGTGAAAGCTTTTATTGAAAGTAGGTTATATTGGCATTCATTCAGCTAGTGTAGGCAACAGTGAGTTTCAAAAGTTGCAAAATGTAAAATGTGAAAACTAGAAGACTGGGATTGGAACTAACTTGTATCTTGCTTAGTCTTCTTTCTCTTCTCTTTTTAATCCTCTGCTCCTTTTACCCTAGTCAGTATCAAAACAATATTTCTGTAACTAAGAAGAGAGGGAAAATCTACTGACTATAACTTTTGAACAGGCATTTTAGTGGAAGCTCTTTTTTTTCATGTTTCTAAAAATTTTAATTTATTTTTGCTTATTTTGGCTTCTGTTGTTTGACTTTTCTCTTTTTCTTTGCAATTTGAGTATTAAGGATGGTTAGAGGTTATTTAATCCAGTGCTTTTCAATTTAATGTGCATATGAATCGCCTGGGGATCTTGTTAAAATGTAAGTCTGATTCAGTGAGTCTGGGATGGGGCCCAAGATTCTGCATTTTTAACAAGTTCCCAGGTGATGCCAGTGCTAGTGGTCCAAGGACCACACTTTAAGTAGCAAGAATCTATTCCAGTTTCTCAGGATGACAATACCAGAGAGACCATGTTTGTTCAATGGCCTATACCTAATTAGCAGTTGTGGGCTTGACTTTTTTTGTTTTTGGCCATGGCACTTGGCATGTGGGATCTTAGTTCCCGACCAGGGATCTAGTCCTCACCCCCTGCAGTGGAAGCGCGGAGTGTTAACCACTGGGCCGCCAGGGTAGTCCCTTGTATTTTTTAATGTGACGAAAAGCCATATTTCTGAGCATAAGGAAATAGTTACAAACCAAGAGAAATCCTCCTGTCCCCCTAATTAGATGGAACTCATTTAGCCAGTGTTATTCAGTTTGAATCTTTAAGATGTAGCTTAAGATTTTTCTCTTGCTAACCTTTTCACTTTGGAGGATTTGAAGAGATTGATTTATCCAACTGTGTCTGTATTCATTTATGGTTTTAGGGTTCTTGGATTTTGGACTTTAGGTGACCATTAAGAAAAACATTTAAATGAACTTAGAAGATATTAAAAAATATCTATATTGTATTCAAACCGAGTCTTTGAGGTAGAAGCATCTTGCTGTAGAAGGGTAAATCGTTATGTTTTATTTATGTAAATTGACTATTAACCTATACTTTATTTTCAGACAGTTACGAACTGGTGAAGGTAATATAACCAGATAGTTTTGTGTCTTTGGTAGTGCCTGTATGAATACTTTTTGTTCTCACTTGCATTTGAATCTAGCCTGGTTTTTCTTGTGCCTTAAGTGCTGTTTGGGTTTGTTGCAGGGCTGGAGGTGGGATATATGTGTGTGTGTGCACCTGTGTGTGTACACACTACTTGGGTGAAGTGGCACTACATCGTAAGAACCCTTCCAGCCCTTTAAGAGTCCATAATTCTCTAGTTCTTTGTAGATTGGTGGAAAGGAGGAGGGAACATACTCTATCCCATAGAAGTGGCACTTAGCAAGATGCGTATTGCTGGTAGCAAATAATTCAGTCCTGATTTGACAGTTCTTTTCACTAGTTGAAAGGTATGCTTTTATATTCTACTTCTTGCATTTCCCTAAACTCTGTTAATTAGTTGATCTTATAAACTTGTACATAGAAAGGGACTTGATCAGCTACTCTTACTGTTATGATAATTCTTATGTTTCTTTTAAGCTGCTAAGGGAAATATGAACCCATGTAGATTTAATGTATTATAGATACACACACACACATACACACACTTTAAATTTGGCCGTACTGTGCAGCTTGTGGAATCTTAGTTCCCCGCCAGGGAATGAACCCGCACCCTCAGCAGTGAAAGTGAGGAGTCCTAACCACTGAACCGCCAGGGAATTCCCTTAATTATAATTTTATTTAAATTATCCTTTTACTAATTTTTACATAATGAACTAGATTGTGGGACAAAAACATGGTAATTTTCCATTATGTACAATACCTTTTGGAGTAATTGTGTATTTATATATACTATTATTGTTAGTAAATCTTAAGAAGCTGTTTCAGTACATTGGAATATTTTAGGCTCAGGTTTGTTTTTATCATTTTAGTGTTTAGGAAACAGTTTCCTAGACAGATTGAGAGATCCACCTGATTCAGGTTCTTTGATTTGAGCTCTTTGAGTTATTGCTCACTCAGGTAGTGCAGCTTCTGATTTTACAAAATTGTCTTGGGTTACAGCTCTTCATAGAAAAAAGAAATAAGGAACTACTTACTGTAGTTCTTGCCTGCTTTTGTGTAAAGATGCATATAAGCTTGAGTTTGTGGGCTGTGGGTAACCTTCACAGGGAATTACCTATGGTTTACTTTTCTGCACTTCAAAATTTTTGGTTCACTCATCTCTTTTTCCTCTCTGTTCAAAAGAGATGTCCTCTTCTTCCCTGCCTACAGGAAATGAATCCTTTCTGTCTTATCCAGACTTTGTTTATTAATGACCTTGACTCTTTTTTGGATTGTGTAAAGTAGTAGTCATAGTATTAATAACAATGATATCCAGCCTTAATTAAGTACTTACTATGTGCCCTGGACATAGTATAACAATAGCTTACATTTTATTATCATGTGCCAGGTACTGTTCTGTATTCTTCATATATTAATTCACTTAATTCTTTTTCTTTTTCTTTTTTTTATGGTGGTAAAATACCCATAAGATAAAATTTACCATCTTAACTATTTTTAAGTATATAGTTCAGTGGTATTAAATACATTCATAATGTGTGCAAACATCACTGCCATTCATGTCCAGAACTCTTTTCATCTTGCAAAACTAAAACTCTATACCCTTTAAATGATAATTCCCCAGTTCTCCCAGCCCCTGGTAACCATCTGTTCTACTTTTGGTCTCTCTGATTTCTCACTACTCTAGGTACCTCGTATAGGTAGAATCATACAGTAGTTATCTTTTTGTAACTGGCTTACTTCACTTAGCATAATGTCCTCAAGGTTCATTTGTATTGTAGCATACTTCAGAATTTCCCTCGTTTTTTAGGGCTGAATAATATTCCATTTAATATATATACCACATTTTACTTATACATTTGTCTGTCACTGGGCACTTGGGTTGCTTCTACACTGTTGCTGTTGTGGATAATGCTGCTTTGAACCTGGGGGTACTAACTCGTTTAATTCTTGCAACCAGCTTAGGAGGTGGAGACTTTGGATGAGGAAACTGCATCTTAGAGTAGTCAAGCGATTTGTGCAAAATCACACAGCTAGGAAGAGCCTGTCTGGGATGAATGTTTTAACCTCCATAGTGGACTCCCACATATCTTTCTATGTTGGTGCCTTCTGTTTTGCCTATAGATGTCTTCCCCCCTATTTACTATATATTAATATATAATTAATGGTATGTAATAAAACACCTCTATAACTAATGTTCACTAATGAACAACATATAGTATATTAATTTATCTTTTAACATGTGTTGCGTTTTAGCTGTAATTCAGCTCAATTAAAAGTAAAGTTGAAATTCCTTGAAGTGAACTTTAAGGCTCCCGCTTGCTCCCCGTATGCTTCTCTTCTACCAGAGGCAATTCTTTTTTGTACATATTAGATTTATAATTTTTAGAAAAATTGGAGTGATAGAGTGATTTGAATAGGACCTGTTATTTAGAGTATAAGAGATTTCATGAAAGGGAGTTTTGAGTAAGAGTTTGAAGATAATGTATTTTAGGGCAAGGTATAGTTTTACACATACATAGGCTTAGCAGTAGGCATGTACACATTTCTGAGCAGTGGAGGATGGCAAAATGAGACAGGGATAAGACAGTTGTACTTCTGAAGTTAGAGCATATACCTAGGGACTTCCCTGGTGGTGCAGTGGTTAAGAATCCGCCTGCCAATGCAGGGGACATGGGTTCGAGCCCTGGTCTGGGAAGATCCCGCATGCCACGGAGCAACTAACCCTGCGTGCCACAACTACTGAAGCCCTTGCGCCTAGAGCCCATGCTCTGCAACAAAGAGAAGTCACCTCAATGAGCAGCCCATGCACTGTGATGAAGAGTAGTCCCTGCTCAACGCAACTAGAGAAAGCCTGCATGCAGCAAAGAAGACCCAACCCAGCCAAAAAATAAATAAATAAATATATTAAAAAAAAAAGCATATACTTAGGAGTTGGACAGTTAGAATCATGTTATAATATTTGATGAGAGTTTTGGTTACAGATGCCTGCCTATTTTTTAGTGGTCTAGATGGCAAGCACTGATTGAATCTGGTGTTACAGGCTCTGGAACTGGAATTTTTTTCCCAAAGCCCATAATGATAGCACTGGTACCATTCATACTTCATGAAAACAAAGTAAGAAAATTAAATTTTTAAATTGTTGAGTGGTTTGGAAGAAATTTACTCTAAATCTTATTATATACTTGATTATTTGTATTACGTATCATTAATTCTGTGGAATGGGAGGGAGGACTCTAGAAGCTGATACTGGGCCCTACACCTGCCAGATTCTTTTAGAGTTGATTTTTAAGCTTGCACAGACTAAATCTTGCTGGTTGAAGGGGTTTCTTGAAACAGAAACATCTATGCTTTAAAATGTTTTACTATCTATTAATAGAAATAGGCATACATGATATTTTAATGAGAAGGCTTGGAGGATTTGGGATTTTTTTTTTTTAAATGGTAGATACCCCTGGGTCTTCAAGATTTATTTGCGATGAATTACCCAAGTTGAAATAAAAGTCTTTTGACTGATGATTTTTCCATAGACAAAGTTTACCAAGTACCAAGCTTAAACAAAACTCAGATGAACTTAACATAGTGGAAAATTTGCTGTATAAACAACATATAAAATAAAGATGACTATGCTTAAGTAGGAGACAGTTAAGTGTTAGCAAACTGTTCAAATGTTCAGTGGCATACTTTTGACCTGCCATTTAACATACAATTAACATTCTAAGACCTGAAGCTGATTAGACAAGTTTGACAATTAAATTTGTGTGGAAGTGAATGGGCTTTGCAGTTTAAAATTAAATAATACACGTCTGTTTAATTACTGTTGTATGTATATAAGTGATCACATAATAGAATGAAGCTGTGGGCTTAAAGTGAATTTAAGACTATAAAACTTTAATCACATCTGTTTTATAACTTTAAATTGGTGTGATATGAAGATTAAAAAGGAGCTAATCATTTTGAAGAAGTCTGCTCTGCGTATAGAATCAGTAAATCAAGATGATAATACCTGTTAGGTTGGAATCTTTTATAATGTTGAATGAAAATTTTGATAGTTTTTGATGAAGAGAACTGTGTCTTCACAGTTATGTGAAGCATATGTTAGGACTGTGTCTTCATTTCAGTGATTGTTAATAGCAGAAATAAATTTTAAAAAGGTTAGGTGGTGGTAGTGTTACTGTTTGTGTGTATGTTCTCTTTAATTTGTTAATGTGAAAATAAGAATGACCTTAATATGAGTTCTTTGAGTTTCTGGGAAGATAAAATAAGGTAAAGCTGTACTTCAAATAGTTTTTGTTTTCAAAGGTTGAAATGTTATTTGTGTCAACTAAACAGATTATAGCATTATGTTTGAAAGTAAAGCTGTGTGTAGGGATTACATTGTTTTATCATCAAATGTTGGTCTTTTTGTGGAAGCAGTGGAAGCAGTGATGTTTCAAGTTATCTGAAGTCTTTTTCTGAGATTCCTTAATTTATGTTGGTAGACTTTAGGTTGTGTTTCCATAGAATTGTAGTCTAAATGGTGGTTTGGTTCCCAACCTAGCCTATAAAGCTTGCTTAATTCCTAAGGTAGCTAAATCATTTACTGTGTTTGCTGTGAAAAGTGACAATATGTACTGTTTCAACACAGGTAACCAAACAAACTATATTGCAACAAATAAAGAAGTTTATAAAAACTCTGTTGGGGAAACGAATTTGATTTTTATAAGATGGGGAGGAGCTAGATTGAGAGCATGATGGAGACTGGGGGGGACTTTGTGACACTGATTATTTTGTCTAGGTGGATCAAAAACTCATGACTTTTAATTTTGCTTGATACAGGTGTGTCACTAGCCTGTGGTAGAGCTCTCTTAAGCTCATTAATGGAACTAAGTGAACAAGGTGAGAAGGAGGAAAATGGTTTTTCATTTTTAAAAATTGTGGTAAAATATACATAACATAAATTTCTCTTTTGTTTAACAGTTGAAAGAAATGGGGGAAAAATGGGTTAAAGAGGATGTGGATATACTTTGCAAAAGAGATTACCAGAGATCAAGTTTACTGAGCAGTGAGCTAGTGAGAGAAAAAGGCAAAGTGTGCCTAAAGCCCCATGGGGAAGGAAGAAAGCTGGGGTTCAGCAAGTCAGCAGTTCTTGCATCGTTTCTGGAATAAGGTCTGACAGGCGTTGGTGGGTCGGGGCCAGAGTCTGACCAACTGCTCTTATGTCAGAAAGGTTTATGATTGTATCTGGGGAAGTGGCTCTAAATTGTGAATTTCTTTGCAAGAGGTTTTAATATAACTGTATCTCTCTACAATCTTGAGAATTAGGTTTCAGAGGCTGTATACCAGTTCTACTGGGAATAGAAATGAGAGGAAATGTAGCTGGTATAGAAACAGTAGAGGTTTGGCAGTGAATTCTTATGAGAGAAAAGATACAAAGGGAAGGTAGACTCTGGGCTTAACATTGTACACTTACCTCTGTTGAAGGACAGGAAATAGATGGCATATCTCTTGGCATGAATTTATTGTGTAAAGAGCTGGTATCACATAACCATTGGTGTTGAGGATAGTTTGGGGGACATTACAGTGTGGTTCTGTCATGGGCACATATAACTTACTTGAATTCAGCAGTATATAGTGGGCAAAATGGGAAAAAAAAGCAACAACCGAACAGCATATCCATTAGCATTGCATCGACTGTAAGCAGTAGAAATCAGCTTTGGCTAATGTAAACAAAGGAATATATTGGAAGGCTGGCTCTCAGGAGAACCAGTCTCCGAAAATGGATAGGAATCAAGGGAAGCCAGGCAGCAAGGACCAGAGCCAAGGTCAGGCACAGGAACACTTGGAATAGGAAGCCACCACTGGCACTTGGTGACGGTGCCTCTGCTGTCGCTCCGAATCATTTTTAATCTATTCCTGTGCCTCACTGTCTCTCAAGTTAAAAGTTCTGGGAAGGGAGCATTTGGTTGTCTGACTTAGACCCTATTTTCAGCCTGCTAGAGACAGGGATAGAGAAAATCTGGGCCTTTTGGTTTCCAATGTAAAAACGAAAAGATCCATGTCCGTATCCTGTTTGTCACTTCTCCCCAACGAAACTGAACAGTGACTGCTTCCTCCTCCTGTGCTCCACGGCTCAGCAAATAAAGTGCACTCAGTCCTCCTGCCAGAAGCTTGGGAGTGCTCCTCGACTTCTGCTCCTCAGCCCCATAGCCAGTCAAGAGCACACTATCCTGTCAGTCTGCCTCTTACACGTTTTGAATTTATCCACTTACCTCTAAGTTATTATTGCCACTGTAGTCCCACTTGGAGTACCATAAAAGCCTCATAATTTCTCTGGTCTACAGATCGGTTCCTATCCTATAGGAGTATACATTATGTGGAGGTGAACTTTGAAAAGTGCAGATCAGATTGTGCTGTTAGTTTGCTAAAAGCCTTTCAGTGGGCTGCTGTTTCTCTACCTGCTCTTCCTCACCTCCCGTTCCACCCTTTTAAACTGTGATGAGGGACTCCGCAAACTGCATTTCTCCGACTCCCTTGCCAGCTTGCCTCTTGTTGGGTTTTACCATGGGGAGCACGTAGGAATTTGGAAGGTGAGAGAAGCGACTTCTCTTGTTTCTACTTTCTTTACCCCTCCAGCCGCCAGCGACAACTCTTACTCCGTTCCCAGCTTCTTTTGGCACTCCCAGCACCAACCGCACTGCTCCCTCTCAGAGGTGCCAGCTTCTGGAGGGTGCCTCGTAGGCAAATGAGTGCTGCTTGCATTTCCTCACCCACTAGGCTGTTTGAGCATCCTGCCTTCTGTGCTTCCTCTGTAGAGATTGAAACTTGAGGTGCTGTGCTCCTCTCCTTAGAGGTCCAGGTCTTAGCCATTTGGTGCCACCTCCTTAGAGGTTTGAGCCCTGAGATCCGTGGACCCCCGCCCCCGCCTTCCAGGCCCCGCAATGCCCATCCTCCAAGCTCCTGGCCTCTGATAACACGCCTCTTCCGTTTTGTTCCGCAGCCCTTTAGGTGGTAGTGCTTCCTGCAGTTACTCATCTCTTGTTATCTTCATCTTCCCTTGTTAACCTTTTCAGCTTTCCAATATCTTTGTAACCAGTTTCCTGTATTACATTTCTTGGGTTTGAATTACCCATTATGGTTTCTGTTTGTTTCATGCAAGGGGTTTTCCACTTTCTAGAATAAAGAGAAAAAGAGTTTTCATGAATCACTAAGTCCTTGACTACTTCTCTAGACTTAAGCCATGCCATTTCCCTCTTTCTCTCTATGCTTCTGTATTCTGAATTTTTTGTTGCCAAAACACGCACCTTCTGTTTCTGTCTCAAGGATATTGCAACTGGTAGACTGTACCAAGCACTGGTTCTCACCACACACCCCATCTCTCCTTCCCTTTTCCCTCCACCCCCAACAGAAGTTGCTGGATTAACTTCTGCACAATGCAGGTGGAGGCAGGATACTGTAGAGGTTGTCGAGATAGATTATTGTCTAGGTTTTAATAACACCTTTGCTATTTTGCCAGCTTTATGGCCTTGGGCAGGTCACTTACTGTGGTTTCAGTTTCCTCATCTGGAATGTGGGAACAGTAATTTTCCCTACATGGTAAGATTGTTGTAAGGCTTAATTGAGTTAATATAAAGGGCTTTGAACACTGCTCCGTGCATAGCCGTTGCTCACTAAGTGATCATAACCTGATGTCATTATCAGCTACGTGAGAATCCCTCTGGGATGCCTTTCCTGATATCTGAACTCTGACACATTCTGCCTTTTGTATGCTCCTGTAGTGCCTAGTACTTCACCTTGTCAATACTTATTATGTTTGGGATTATTTGTTTAATGTCTTGTTTTCTTGCTAAGGGTACAAATTATATGAAGTTAGATGAAGAACCTGTGCTGTTCATTGTTATATTTCTAGCATCTGTGCCTGATAACTCGTTGGCCCTTTAGTAAATATTTAAAAAAATTAACTGGTTAATTATTTAAAACAAAAAACCATAGTGAGTTTGATAGGAATTGGTACAAGAGATGGTGGTGAAATGAATCAATTTAAATGATCAACTTTTCTGTTTTTATTACCCACTATGAATGCTTTATAATAGGAGAGGAGAAATACCTGCTAATTTTGAAGCTGCTGTGGTATATGACCATCGAGGTTTAACATCCCATCTTATTTTATTGCCAAAGGAAAAAATATTTCTCAGACTCTGATTAGACTATATTTCTATTTTTTTCATTTTTCTGTAGCTTTAATATTTTTCCCCCTGGCTTGTAAAAGCAATTTGAGCTTATTTCTAAAATTTCTTAAAAGTACAAAAAAGTATAATAAGAAAAGCAAATATTATTGATAATTCCACATAGAGATGACAATTCTCTGGTGTAGGCTTTCCTGTCTATTTTACTATTCATACAGTTTTATCTCCCTACCCCTCATAGTCATACATTCTGATTTTTAACTTGCTTTTTCTTCATTTAATATATTGTGGATCTCTTTCCATATTAATGAATATTGGTGATAAATTTAAATTATAAGATGTTTAAAGATGATTTTACCCTCAGACTACTATTAGGAATGTGAGTTAAAACTCTAAGGTGGTATTAGTTACCAATATTTTGTTTTTAATCAGTTTTCCTCTTTAATTATGTGCTTCCTGAATTGTATTAATGTATAATTGGTGGTTTTACTTGATTAGCTATCTCACATCTCAGTGACTGCAGCTTTTCTAGTCAAGCTGGAAAACCAGTATTTAAAGTAAAGCAGTTTACACGGGAATTCCCTGGTGGTCCAGTGGTTGGGACTCTGTGCTTTCACTGCCGAGGGCCCAGGGTTTGATTCCTGGTCGTGGACCTGAGATCCTGCAAGCTGCGCAGCGCAGAGCAGTGATAAATAAATAAATAAATAAAAGCAGTTTATAAATTTGGCTCTTCTGTTTTTTATATGGTTTGGTATATATACGTCAGTATAAAAAGTGAATCAATGCTTTAATTCAGTGAAACTTCTGTACTTTTGTCTTTTTTTTGTGTGTGTGTGGTACGTGGGCCTCTCACCGCTGTGGCCTCTCCTGTTGCGGAGCACAGGCTCCGGACGCGCAGGCTCAGCAGCCATGGCTCACGGGCCCAGCCGCTCCGCGGCATGTGGGATCTTCCTGGACCGGGGCACGAACCCGTGTCCCCTGCATCGGCAGGCGGACTCTCAACCACTGTGCCACCAGGGAAGCCCTGTATTTTTGTCTTTTAATGAGAATGTATATAATACAAATAATTTGGTAATTCTGTATATTAAATTTGCAGTTAAGGTTATTTCCGCATTCCTTACCTTTCTTCCCTAACAGGAAATAGCTTCTTATTTTTCATGGGTATCACATAACAGAAGTACATGTGATTCGGAATGATTGGAGTTCAAACCAAAAATCACATTCCAGAAACTTCTGTTCCAAAGCCTGAAAATTTATATGTGCAGAAGAATCTCTGAATACCAACTGCTAAATAATTTCTCTGATATCTCTGCATATGTAAGCTGAGTTTCCCATGACCAATCCTTTATAATGAATTCCATCTTCTAATGCCTTTCCTTCCTTGGTCTTTTAAATCTGTTTATGCATAAATATACATAGATAGTATTTTCTTTTAATTGATATTCCACTTGAAGTAAAAAGAAAAGTCTGATAGTAAGATATGTATGCATTCATATATATCTCAAATAAGTGTGTTAAAAAATGAATAGAGAATAATTATGACAGAAAAAGCAGAATGTACCAACACCCTGGGATTTAATAATTATTCTATTTGAACATTATATTTAATTCTGAGCTTCTGGGCAGCCAGTGAAAAGGGAAATATTTCTGTTGTCATCTTATGATCAGAAGAGGGAAACCGTTTCTTTATTTTTGGCTGTGTTGGGTCTTCATTGCTGCATGTGGGCTTTCTCTAGTTGTGGTGAGTGGGGGCTACTCTTCATTGTGGTGCGTGGGCTTCTCATTGTGGTGGCTTCTCTTGTGGAGCATGGGCTCTAGGTGTGTGGGCTTCAGTAGCTGTGGTGCGCAGGCTCAGCAGTTGTGGCTCGCAGGCTCCAGAACTCAGGCTCAGTAGTTGTGGCGCACAGGCTTAGTTGCTCTGCGGCGTATGGGATCTTCCCAGACCAGGGATCGAACCCCGTGTTCCCTGCATTGGCAAGCGGATTCTTAACCACTGTGCCACCAGGGAAGTCCTGTTTCTTTTTTCTGAATTCTGAAATTTGTTAGCATAAGCCAGCTTTTCTCACACTGTGAATATAGAATACTAATTCTGGACTTCCCTGGTAGCGCAGTGGTTAAGAATCCGCCTGCCAATGTGGAGGACATGGGTTCGAGCCCTGGTCCGGGAAGATCCCACATGCCGCGGAGCAACTAAGCCCGTGTGCCACAACTATTGAGCCTGCACTCTAGAGCCCGCGAGCCATGACTACTGAGCCTGTGTGCCACAAATACGGCAGCCCACGCGCCTAGAGCCTGTGCTCCGCAGCAAGAGAAGCCACCGCAATGAGAAGCCCGTGCACTGCAACGAAGAGTAGCCCCTGCTCGCTGCAACTAGAGAAAGCCTGCGCGCAGCAATAAAGACCCAACGCAGCCAAAAATAAAAAATGAATAAAATTAAATTAAAATAAAAAGAAAAGAAAAGAATACTAATTCTGTCGGATATTAACAGATATCAGGATTAAGTTTAGGAAATAATGGGCTAAATAAGATAAACAGACTATTGTATATTTTCTTTTTTTTAAACTGGAGAAAAAGTTTAATAACATGTATACCTCCTATATACATGGGAGAGACCCAGGAAAACTGAGTTACTCCTTACATGTTTTCTTACAACCTTAAATGTTCCTGATATGTATCTTGACTTTCCCAGAGAAAGATATAGTGTTTCCCTAATTTATTTTGCCATGAAATCCTAAAAGTAAATAATAAGCTTTGCAAAATGCTGACCTAGGTCCTTAAACAACATGATGGATTGTGTCTTCAGTACCATTTTTGCAGAAGGTATTACAGGCTTTTTATTTGCCCTATTCTTTTTTTTTTTTTTTGGCCAGTCAGCACGGCATGCGGGATCTTAGTTCCCCAACCAGGGATCAAACCCATGTCCCCTGCAGTAGAAGTGCAGAGTCTCAACCACTGGACCGCCAAGGAAGTCTTTATTTGCCCTATTCTTATGTTGATTTAAATTCTCTTTGAAATACCACGCAGGGCAAGGTTGACTTCTTCAAGAAGACTAGACTCTCCCTATCTCCTAGGATTTGTTACTTCTGGAAAGCATGTGCAGGAGAGCTTTGGGAACTAAGTATTCCTGTTGTCTGCCAACCTGCTGGCCCGCAGTTGGTCTGACTTTCTCAGATGCACAGTCAGTCCAGACTGAGGCTGATTTTCTTTTTCCAAGTGCAACCTGAGTCTTCACAATCCCCATCTCCTAAGGATACAGCTCTTTCAATACATAGCAAGGGCCCGAGTCCTTCACCTCCTCTCCGGGGGCCTGCTACGACTAATTATTTTGAAAACACTAGTAACAGCATGCTTCCAATCCAGTCCCCAAATGTCAGCCCCTTTGGTCTGCCTTGCTGCTCTTCAGCCTGTTGTCACACACTTCTGTTACCTTAATCAGCCCTCCCATTTCTCCTCATCTGTCCTGAACATGTCTCTCTGTTTTTTAGAACAGTTATTTATGGGAAACAAATTGTCCTCTATATTAGCCGCCATGTACTGCATTTGCTTCCGTCTCTTTGTTGCTTCCGCCTCTTTGTTGAACGTTTCTTCTGTCCCCCAGCCTTAAGTTGATTTAGCTCTGTCTTTGAGTTGCTGCTTTTTTTTTTCTGACCTACCTCATGGGTAGGAAATTAGGCAGATGGTCTGCATTCTCCTCTATTCTCAGTGGTACATCCAGACTATTAGTCTTCCAGTGTTTCATTTAACAACAAACAAGACAACACAGTGATTCTTCTGTTTCTTTGAGGCTCATGACTTTTAACTTTCTAACTTATTGCTGTCAGATCTCTCTCACTCTTTGAAGAGTTTGGTACCTGGGTATGGTCTCCATTTTCATCCCAAATCTTGCTATTATCTGTTTGGTAGTATAGCCTGTTGGTCTGTAATTTCCTTGACTTGAATTCATCTGGACTTTATTTTTATATATGGTGTGCAGTAGAGCTCTGTTCTTGATGATCAACTAACTGGGAATCAGTGATAGTAACTTGGCCATTTGGAGGATGACACATTTTAAAGTATATAAATTCCCCCATATATTGATTGGCTAATAAAAATTCTCATGAGCTTGTGTTAAAAAATATTTTAATTTTATAGTAATGAATGAGAGTTGTACCTGAAATGGTGGTATCTGGTTATATCATCACATTAATTCAGTGTTTTGCTCACTGTTGTGTGGCAGAAGGAGCATTGGATACTTTGACGTCTTGCCATTTGCAAATCACTTTCTTTTTTTACTGCAAAGTGGAGAGAGTAATTCCTAATTTATATAGTTGTTGAGCCAATAAAATTCCGTAATTACATATATGTATGTTTGTGTGTTTTGTAAACTTTGATGTTTAAGATCTAATAAAAATTAGAGAACCGTTCTCTCCTAAGATGGGTTATAAGGTTGCTCTTGAACATCACATTGTTTCCGTAAAAAGCTTTGATTTCTCTATACCGTATGTTTTTTATAGGAAACAAAAACGTCTTTAAAAAAGATTTTGTTATTTGTGGCACTTTAATTTGAATGATGGTGGAGGGGGGACTCTGGTGAACATTATTCCAGGCAGCTATTGTAAGTCTAAGGAAAAACAATTCAACTGTTATTTCTTATGACTCTATTCTTGAATTTTACTGTTAATATTATCTTTTTAATGTTTCATTTAAGGTATATGATGTTGATTGATGGCACAAATGAAGTTTTTATGATTGATAGAGATAATTCAGTGTTTCATGTTTCAAATCTGGAATTTCCATTTCGTAAAGATCTCCGCATGCATTTATCAAATACTCTCCTAGATGGGGTAAGTCATATTTTATCTTTTTTTAAAAAAAATCAAACATTGCTGTAAATGTGTATTTTTAATAATTAAACAGGAAATTTAGAATCAGATCCAGTTTTTTTTAAAAGTTTTTTTTATTGGTGTATAATTGACAGTTAAAAAATTGAATCTAGTTTTTGTTAAGATGTTAAATTCCATTTATCTCTTACCTGCACTTACTGTCACTTGATCATTATCTTAGATACAGAATAAGTGAACAAAATTGAATCTTAATTCTTTTGTTCTTTGTGATTGAAAAAAATTCTTATTGAAAAACTCATTTTATTGTTTTACTTGTCAGTTGAATTTTAATTGAGTGATATGACATATCACATTTTTCCTTGGCTCTTTAGCTATATGAACTAATAGTTCTTATTGAAAGAGGATCGTGTCTTTGAAAGCAGCCACTTGTACTTTTACATTTGAATTTTGAAAGCTGATAAGAATTTTCCCATTCAGACAATCTATACTTAATAATCATAAAATTACTTGATTAAAAATATTTTAACTTTCTCCTGTGCAGACAGCTTTCTTCTCCCCAATTCTAAATGTATTCGTTCATTGTAAATAAAAATTAAAATAATACAGAACATTACAAAAAAGCTGGTAAAAATCACCTGAACTCTTAACCATTGGAGTAACTTCTGTTATCATTTTGATGAACATTATTCCAGACTTTTCTCTGTGCCAGAACATTCAATCTTACATCTGCTCCTGAAGGATTCACATTCATATTAGTAATACTAACTCAGAGCATAGATTCTTAAACAGAATGTCTATCAGAATCTTTTGGGGACTTGGGACCCCTTCCAGTCCCAGTAAGATTCTGAGTACAGGTACCTCTGCCCTGGCTGAAAATGAGTACTTTGGTCAAATATGTACCCACGTGGATAGTTACATAATTTTGCATGAAAAGATTTAAATGTTACATCTGTTTTGTAATTTGTGTTGTTTTCACTTAGCAATGTGTTTTGGACCTTTTTCACATAAAAGCCTGAATGATAGACCACTGTATATGTAAACACTGTAATTTAGGGTTTCCAGACTATCTTGCATATGAAAATTATAGGGGATGCTTGTTAAAAATATGGCCTATCCCAGTAGCCTATCCTAGACCTAGTGAATTAGACTCTCCCAGAGGTCAAGTTATCTTTATTTTTAATAAGTGCCCAAGTGATTTTAATTAGGCAAGTTTGACAAACAATTCTGTAATTAATTTAGCCAGCCCTCTTTTGGTGGACATTTGGATTTTTTGTATTATAAGACATACTTGTATGCATATCCTTATACCTTTTTCTTTCACAGTTGTGCAGTTTTTTTTTTTGTTTTTTTTTTTTTGCGGTACGCGGGCCTCTCACTGCTGTGGCCTCTCCTGTTGCGGAGCACAGGCTCCGGACGCACAGGCTCAGCGGCCATGGCCCACGGGCGCAGCCGCTCTGCGGCATGTGGGATCCTCCCGGACCAGGGCACGAACCCGTGTTCCCTGCATCGGCAGGCCGACTCCCAACCACTGCGCCACCAGGGAAGCCCAATTGTGCAGTTTTATAATTAAGATTCTTAGAAGTGAGATTCTACTTAAAGTAACTGAGGAAAAAAGAACTAAATTGGCACAAATAATTAGGTTTCAGCTTGGCTTGCTTCAGGCTGGATCTGGGGACTCAAGTGATATGGGCCATGCTGTCTTTCTCTCTCTTTCTTTGCTTACTTGTCTGTCCTCACTCTGCATGAAGGCTCTTTCCATGTGGGAGGCAAGTTGCCTTGCAACCCAAGCAGAAAGGGAACTATTCTCTCCCAATATCCATATATCAATCCCAGGGAAAATTCCAGAGGGCCTTGCCTAAGTTATATATATATATATCCAAGGAAGAGAGACAGTGGAGACCAGGGTCTCACAGGTGGCAGTACCACTTGGAGTACAAGAGACGTAGTCCTCCCAAGGCAGGGACAGTAACCTGATACACTGTACTGTGTTCACTATGCTGGATTTGGGGGCATTACTCGTTTTAAACATTGACATGTATAATTGCCACCCTTCTTTCCAGAAAGTTTGAACACATGTATAGTTCAGCCATCCATTTGTAAAGGATCTATGCACTGTCTTATTAAACACTGGGTTTTGAAAATTTTAAATCTTCTAATTTTAAATGACTTTTTCATTTTAGGAGACAGTATAGCATAGTGGTTAAGAGCCCTGACTCTAACTGATGGTGTCTTATTGGCTCCATGAGTTATTGTATGAGGGCCCTAATATCGTTTACTCAGTTTCGTCATATGTAGTGAAGTTAGGCTAATAACAGTACTTAGGTCTTGGTGCTGTTGTGAAGATTAAGTTGGATAGTTTATATAAAGTGCTGATAATAGTGTCTGGCACATAGTGAAATAAATGTTTACCTCTTAATTTATGTGAATTGTTAAGGAGGTTTAATATTTTTTCACTTCTGTTTTACTGTATTTAGTACAGTACAGAGTTACTATATTTCTTCTGTGAGTTGCCCATTCAGATCTTTCATACATTTTTCTGTTGGGTGTTCATGTTTTTCTTACTGATTTATGAGAAGTTGTTGTCTATTGGGGTATTACTTTATGACCCATATTTTGAAAAAGTAATATTTTTTCTGGTGTTTTCGGTGGCACAGGTTTAAATTTATGTAGGTAAATTATAAACACCTTTTTTTTTAAAAAAAAATATTTATTGGAGTATAGTTGATTTACAATATTGTGTTAGTTTTAGATGTACAGCAAAGTGAATCAGTTATACATATACATAATTCACTCTTCTTTAGATTCTTTTCCATATAGGTTATTACAGAGTACTGAGTAGAGTTCCCTGTGCTATACAGTATGTCCTTATTAGTTATCTATTTTATATATAGTAGTTAAACACCTTGGTTTTTAATATTTGGCTTTTGTGTCATTTTAAGAAAGAGATATTTTTACTTCAGAATTATTATAATAGTCCCCTGTTTTTCCTTCTAATACTTTTATTGTTTCATTTACATATTTAAATATTTGATCTATCCACGATACATTTTGGTAAAATGAGTAAGATAGGGGTACAGTTTTATTTATTTCCAAATGTCTAAATTGTTACCTCAGCACCAGTCTGCTAATGTATTTTTCCTTTTTAATTAGGTATATCATTTTTATTGTATGTGGGATTCCCTTATATTGTTGTTTGTTTCTTGATTCGCTTTCCCATTCCATTAATATTTTGGTCTTCCTGTGATAGTTTTAGGTTGACTTACAGGCTGTAACTTTAGCATACAATTTAATGTCTGATAGTGCAAGGATATCCAATCTCTTGGCTATTCTGAAGTTTGTCACTTAGATTTTGCTCTCTTTATTTAGCTTTCGGGTGAACAAGGCTATTTGAGAAGTTAGGCTGAATTAGTGTGTTACACTTTATGTGCAAATCTGTACAACAAGAAGCTTGTATTTTTCTCTGCAGAATGATCTCTGGTAGGCTTATCTCCAGACCATTTACCTTTCTGTTTGCTATGTTTGGTTGTGTGGTTTATCTCTTTGCCACACCTTCACTATTTTTCTTTGGAGGGAAAAGGGACTCTACATCTTTTTTATGGCTTCCCACAACTGTAAGTTTCTTTTCTACAGGGATACTGCTCATGTTCTTTAATATTTATTCACTTTTTCAGTATTGAACCTTTTTCACAAGGCAGATTGAATTATATCTGGCTAATATTCTCTGGAATTTGTATGAGAATGCTTCCTGTCTTAAGATGAAATTTGCATCTCTGTTTCAGATTTATATCAGTGATATTGGGAAAATAGTGAGTAGCTTGTGAATGTTCCTTTAAACTCTCAATGATAGAATTACCCTAATGAAAGCCACATGCATAAAATATGTATTTATTTGTTTAACAGAGGGAGTACCATTTTCCAAGTGACCTGAATGCTTGTTGCCCCAATCCCATGTGCTTTTTAAAAAATTTACCAGGTAAATATTGGAGTGTGCAAGCCAGAAGATGGAAGACTGTGATTGGAGAATGAGATGTTTGAATCAATCACTTCTGAGGTATAGTTTTGGGTGATGAGAAGGTTCAGGATGTGACCTAGAGAGAGTGAGAGTTTGAGGTTGTGTGGAGAAGAGCAATGGACATGAGATCAAGGAAAATTTTAGATGGGTCATAAAGAGTGATGACAGAAGTCCAGGGAGAGGTTGACTGAGCTGCATATAAAGATTAGAAAGAAGCAAAGAAGGTAGTATAGTTGATTGAGACTGAGTGGCAAATGGAGACTGAGCGAAGAGTACCTATAGAGTCACAGAATTGTCTATACTGTGTACTCTGTGAGGCTACTAGTATTATAAATTTTCATTCCTGTGACGGTGTGCGTGGTAAAATATTTTGACATATATACGTATACCTTTTAACACATTTGTGCGTGTGCGCGCACGCATGCTGCACGTGCACACACACGCCCCCTTGTGGTTGACAGAGCCACTGCATAAGGTTGGAAGTATTGCTACTGCACATCTCCAAGGTGTTCCGTCCTTATCGTAGTTGATGTGACAGCTACCCCTGGAGTTGTGCTGTCCATAATCTGCATTGCCAGTACAGCAGCTCTGGTAATTGGTTCATGGGAACAGCAAGAACATTTATTTTGGTTTTTGTTACTTTCATTTTATTTAAGGTAGTTTTTTAGCATCGTAATTCATAAAATAAAAGGAAGAAAAAGACTCAAGTTATAGCATTTGCAAAAGTTTAGTGTAGTTTTTCATTCCTATCATGTACCACACCAGGAGTGCAGGCATTGCTTAGAAGGTTGAGGAGAAGGCCTCACCCTGGAGATATCTTACTTCATTGGGTTGGGACGGAGAATGATAGGTAACGAATAAAACGATAACCCGAAGATTGGCATTTAAAACAAGTCCTTTGGTTGTTTAGAGGAGAAATGAATTACATCTAGTTAGAAACTAAAGATGGTTTATAGAGGAGTTGGCGTTAGATATGGGAAGATTTCTATAGAAAGAGATTTTTGTTGGACATGGGCCAAGGGCATTCCAGGTAGGAAATAATGCTTAAAAATTAGATGCTTAACCACCTGCAGATTTAACTTAGCAGTACTATTTATTTTCACCCCAAACTTGGATAACTGAGAGCAACATAATAGACTCTTGTGAGGTTTTAAAATAGCAATATGATTCATGATGTCAGTTTACTTGGACCAGAATTATAGTTGCCATATCTGTTTTTCCACTTAGTTAATTAAAACAGTCCTCTGTAGTTTCCTGTTTCTTCTACATTTTCATTTGCAAATCATTTTTGTAAAATTCCAAATCCAAGAATAACTCAAACTGCCTAATTGTCTGGCTGTCGTATGTGAGCGTTTAAGCTTTTGTTTTGCTCTCTAGATTATGTTCTTTGACCCACAGAATGTGGAAAATAGGAGTTTAGAAATACGGCAGTAATTCACTTGAAACAAATCAGTGAAGTTCAATCAATTTTATACTGAGGATAAGAGGAGGATATAACAGTTAATCATTAAAGTTAATAACAAAAATCTTGGGAAAATGGCATGTCTTTTCATCTGTTAATTTTTTATAAAGGAATATGCATGCTCATTGTTAAAATTTTAGGAAGTCTGTATGTTATAAAATAGAACTCAACTATCAAGAAGAGATTAAATTTTAACATTTTGATGTATTTCCTTTTAGTCATTTTGTTGTGCCTGTATTTATAGAATGTGTGTAATCAACACGTACATAGCTGACGTTTAATATATGCTGTTTATCTGGGGTTCCATCATTTTCCTTCGCTCTGAAGAACTGATTTTAGGATTTCTTTTTCTTTTTAAAATTTAACTTTATTGAAAAAGTTGAAATATAGTTTACCATTCTAAGGTATATAAGTCAGTGGTTTTTAGTATTCACAAGATTATGCAACCACTGCTATCTAATTCAGGAACATTTCATCACTTAACTATGATAATTAGAACCAAGTGGGCCTTATCTGAAAGGATTTCAAGGAATGGGTTACCTTTGAGATGAGCTTTGAAGGCCCACAGGTTTTCCACAGTTAATTACTTCCTTTCATTAAAACCCTTCAGTGGGGGCTTCCCTGGTGGTGCAGTGGTTAAGAATCAGCCTGCCAGTTCAGGGGACACAGGTTCAAGCTCTGGTCTGGGAAGATCCCACATGCCGCGGAACAGCTAAGCCCGTGCACCACAACTACTGAGCCTGCGCTCTAGAGCATGAGAGCCACAACTACTGAGACTGTGAGCCACAACTACTGAAGCCTATGTGCCTAGAGCCCGTGCTCTGCAACAAGAGAAGCTACCACAATGAGAAGCCTGCACACCACAACAAAGAGTAGCCCCCACTCACCGCAGCTAGAGAAAGCCCGCATGCAGCAACAAAGACCCAACGCAGCCAAAAATAAATAAATAAAACAAATTTATATTATAAAAACCCCAAACACCCCTTCAGTGGTTCTCCATTGCTTAAAGCATGAAAGCCAAAGTACGTAATGTAATATTCCTTATATCTGGGCCGTGCCTAAGCATTTAACATCATCTTTGACTGTGAGCCCTTGAAAGCATAAGTCCCACCTATTACTGAGCTTTGGATAGTTTACCACCTTCTCCATGCCTTTTAAATACCATTTGGCGTGTCCACCATCCTGCTAGAAGATATCCACCACATCTTTCAGGATTCAGCTAATGGGTTTCTCACCTTATTATCAAACCTTTGTCTTACTCTTCATGTAGAAATAACCACTCCTTCTCCTTATGTTTATACAATGTGCCCTTATTGACTGGAATAGTAAAGGTATATACTTGTTGTCTTAGTATAGTTATTAATAGCCATCTCTCACTCTCAAAAGTATCCTGGTTTAGACAGATAGCTACATGGTCATTCTCTCTGTATGGCCATCTGTCATTAAAACTGTAGCTCTTCCTTCGACCTAGCTACTTATATATTTTCCTCTCTTTCTATTACTCTGAGCCCCTTGAAGCTAGGGACTGGGTGCTTAATGTCTCCAGCACTTAGAGCATAGAGTATAGTTTGTGCTCAGGAAATATTAAATGGGTAGGCAGAAGAGTGGATGCCTGGGAACTTCAGATAAAGGCAATGGAATATGGAGAAGTACAGAGGATAGGAAAGTCAAACATGCAGATTTTGGGGTTTTTTTGGTAGGGCCCATAATAAAGGATTCAGCATCTTTTTTCTGTGGGTTTACAATTTTCATCAAAAGTAGAACGTTTTTGTGCATTTCTACCCTTCCACCTGTTGAAAATTTAATTACTAATGTTCTTTCATTAAAACAACAACAACAAACTTTTCTGTTTCGTTTTGGATAGTTTGTATTGATTTGTCTTCACGTTCATGAATCTCTCCTTCTCCAGCATCTAAACCACTGTCCATCCCAACCACAGTATTTTTCACCTCAGACATTGTAGTTTTCACCTCTGGAAATTGAATTTGAGTCTTTTTTAAGTCTTCTTTGTCTCTACTTACCTTTTTGAATATATGGAATACTGTTAGAATATTCTTGCCTGCTAGCTCTAACATCGCTCACAGTTTTAGGCCTATTTTGATGGATTTTTTTCTCTTCTTTATGAGTTGTATATTTTTGTCTCTTTGCATACCTGGTAATTTTTGATTGGCTGCCAGACGTTTTGAATTTTACCTTGTTGGGGGCTCAATATTTTTGTATTCCTATAACTATTCTTGAGCTTTGTTCTGAGATGCAGTTAATTTACTTGGGACTAGTTTGTACCTTTTGAGTCTTGTTTTTAAGATTTGTTAGGTGAGGAGTCTTTAGGGATAATTATCCTCCACTACTGAGATAAGATCCTTCTGAGTACTCAATGCCCTGTGAGTTATGAGACTTTCTAGTCTGGCTGGTGGGAACAGGAGTTATTCCCAACCTTGTTGAGTGACATGTATGGTTCTCTTTAAGATTTTTGGGTACTTCTTTGCCTGACCTTGAGTAGTTTCCTCACATGCTTGCTTTGCTGAATATTCATGGGGGTCTATCTGAAGACATCCCTCTCCCACCCTATCCTCTGCTGTGAAAACTCTAGCCTCATTGGTCTCCCTAGACAACCTGGTCTATTTTCTCAATTCAGGGAGACTGCTGGGCTCACCTGGGCTCCCCCTGCCTGCATTGAAGCCTGGAAACTCTCCTCGACCAATAAGCTGGGACAGTTGTAGGGCTCATATAGTTATTTACTGTTTCCTAGGAGTTACTATACTTTGTTGCTGGATGTCTAGTGCCTTGAAGATCATTTCTTCATATATTTTGTCCACCACACAGCCTAGGTCTTTGTTAGAATCCCTGGGTTCTCTTCTCTTTTAAAAACTGTGGGTAAATGTTTTCTTCAGCTAGTTGGGAGCCATATTTTATTCCAGTAATGCTCAGATTGTTTCTCCAATTCAACACGCAGTCCCGTAGCCTTTATTTCAGACAGGAGGAGTGTTCTGCTATTTTAATTACTTTTTAATCGGAAGAGGGAAAAAAGAAGACAAGAATAACCACTGAGTTTCCTTCTCTATATTTTAATGTAATAGTGACAGTTATCAATGATTTGTCATTTTACAAGTAGGGCTTTTGGGGGTTTAGTGGGCTTGGAGGTGAACCCTTTTTGTTTTACCAGAATTTTGGTAGTTTCCATGGCTATCAGTTTTTAAACTTACTGGTTTGTTTATTCCTTTTTACTTGTTTAGTTTGCTGATAATAAACTTTCTTTTTTGTTATTTTTACTGTTTGAAGAAGATATGTATTTACTCATTTCATCAGGTAATTTGGGAGGGAAATTCTGTGATGTCTGCTCTCTGAACCTGGAAGTCCACTTAATTTCCATCCACACATTTTTGAAAAGATTAATTGAAACCTGTTATTGGTGCTACCTTGTTGGCTTATAAAATTCTCAGATACAAGTACTTAAAAATATTTCAGTAAACAAATTTAAAGTAATGAAAATGATTTATGTCAATTGTTGGGTTCAAGATGATAACCATAAATAAATGTCTGTAGCTTAACTAATACATATTTGAGAAAGAAATCAATTGGTAATAGTTGCTTAAAACTAGAAAATATATTTGTCTTCCATCAGTGTGTTCTTTGTAATTTTAGATGGTTGTATGTGGATATTGTCATGAAATTAGATAATAAAAAGACTGTTTAGTTTCCAAGGAAGAATATGAGGAACGAATAATAATTTTAGGTTAAAACCTATTATTAAGAATTAATATTTTAGGTAATTATTAAGATCCTGCAAGCTGCATGACATGGCAGAAAAAAAATTTTTAAAATCCTACATTATATGTCTGTAATCACCCTTTAGTGTCCTTTATCTTTTTTCTGTCAGAGTGCAGATTTTAAGCTCGTTTCACTTAATGGCTGTGATATGTGATATCATATTCTCTTGCCCTGTTCCCTTTGATCATAGTAGAGGGATACGGAACCAAGAAAGACTGTGTGGGTCACATGGAGATTTTATCTATAATAAGGGCACCATTTATACCTATAGATTTTATGATTAAAGCAATTGGCATACAACAGAATTTAAAGCAATAATGATTTAGCAAAATTCATTTTTTAAATGTTGCTGATATTTAGAATTTAAAACTTGTAGTTTCTTTATCCTAATAGTTGCTTAGTAATTCAAACATAAGATGTAGAATAGAAATTCAAATATAAAAAATGAGGCGATATTGTCATATGATTTTATTGCAATACAGAATAAATTCATGGTGGGGTTTTTTGTGGTGCTGACAGTCTATTGATTTGATCTGTGTAGAAGTGTGTTCACTTTGAAATTTCATCAAGTTGTATATTTATGATTTATGTACTTTCTGTGTGAATGTTATATTTTAATCAAACTAAAGAAATTGCTCTTAAAGTATGAATAAACTTATCTTCTTTTCTCTTTAAAGGAAATGATTATTGACAGAGTAAATGGACAGGCTGTTCCTAGATACTTGATATACGACATAATTAAATTCAATGTAAGTACCTTTTATAATTTATAAAATAAAAATGTCACTGAGATAATAATTAGTTTTTAACAAATAAAAAGTTCTACTGCCTTAGAGATAGTAGGAAAGCAGAATGATGACTCATTCAAATTACCTATTTGATACCTTATTAATACTTTTACGTCTCCTTTTCTTTCTCTTAATTGCCTAATATTTAGCACATTTCTTTGTCTTTGGATTCTTTAGGAACTTCAAGTGAGTAAGGAAAAAAGTTTAATTGTGATAAAATAAGACAGCATTTTGTAAAATGGAAAATTCTCAATTTTAGTTATCCTGTACTCGATTAAAAAGTCTCCAAATTTTATTAGTCTGTCACTTAAAAAAAAAACAGAAAAACCAGAGAAACTGACTATGAGTGTTCACTGTGTAACATGGAGGCACAAATATGTTATTCATGAGTACATGCAGGAAACTTGAAAACAAAATATAAAATTGCCTGTTGTAAATAGATTAAAAAAATAGGAATTATATTCTCTACCCATTTCCTGCAATGTTAGACTCATCAAGAATCTGTTTTCCTGTTAATGTTTAATTATAGTATGAATGACTGAATTATTTAGGCGGTACAAGATGACTTCTGTAAATGCAAGAAGTTCTTTCAGTAGTGTATATCCATGAAAAGGTGTAATCATTCCTCTAGACGTGTTATTCAAATTGCATAATCACTTAGTATTCAAACCAGACTGAAAGCAATTAAGACTTCTGGAATTAAAAGTGTTAAGTTATAAGGTTTTGAAGATTTATAACAAGGCTTTTAAAAAGTTCTTTTTTAGGGGTATACATTTTAAATTGTAGTAGTAAGATTCAGGATTGCATTTATCCAGATTATTTTTTCCTGGAAATGTTCAATGTATGTGTCTCATTTTTTTGTTGAATTTCTATATTTCAGAGTTTCAAATTTAAGAAACTCAGTCAGAAATCAAGTTTTATTTTTGTTCTGTCTGTGACCACTATATTCCTCAAAAGTAAGGTGTTCCAGAATTGATTCATTCTCATTACAGATATTGGAATAATGTTCATTGGGCCATAACGAGATGTAAAGGATGGGTTTGGCCTTGTTTCTTTTTGAATGGGGGTGCACTGTCTCCTTTGCCTCTTGATAATGAACTCCACTTTAATATTGTTCAGTGCAGGTTCACTTCTTAGTCTGGGAGCTTTGCCTGAGACCACAGCCTTCTAATTCTTTAAAAAAAATACGAAAAATTTCAGCATGCACAAATATATAGAGAATAATGTAAGGCATACTTATGTACTGACCTCCAGATTTGTTGAAGTTTAACATTGTCATTTTTACTCCACTTTCTTTTCAGTAAGGAATAAATCATTACAGATTCAGTAGGAGTTTCTTGTGCACACCTCTCTCATTCCATTCTTGACCATCTTATCCAGAAGCAGATTCTACCCTGAATTTGATGTTTATTATTCCCATGAATGTTTTTAATACCTTTACTACCTATGTGTAGATCTGTAAGATATATGTGGTGTATTCTTTTGCAGTGTTTCTACTGTTATATAAATGTCATTGTACTACTGTACTGTGGTACCCAACATTTCGTCCACCTTATTTTGTTGATATTTATTTGTGTTAATACATACAGGTTTAGTTCACTCACTTTAATTAGTATTTTATTACATTGTATAAATATACAGAATTTATCTTTTTTCCATTTGATGGACATTTGGGTTTCCATATTTTGCTGTTATACTACTATTGCATGGAACAGTTTTATATACTTTTTATTGTGTGTGTATGTCCAGGTTTCTCTAGGATAGTTCTCATTCTTGGGATACAATCATCTAGGAAGCGTTTTAAAAAGCCAGTCCCTCATCCCTACATCATGGAGATTCTGATTAAACTGGCGACTTCAGCTTTTTTGTTGTGTTGCTAAATTCCCCTCAGAAGTAGTTGTACCACTTTACCACAGTTGGTATTATCAGATTTTAAGATCTTTGTCAATTGGATTGTTTTAATTTGCTTTCCTGGTTACTAATAAAGTTAAGCATATTTCATGTTTATTTTTACTTGTTTGAATTTTTCTTCTGTGATTTAACTGCAAGTTTGAATAATCTTCTAATAGCTATCTTTTCTGGATTCTAATTCTTTCTTAGTTATATATGTGGCAAACAATATGTTTTCCATATTAATATCTATTGATTCACAGAAGATTTTCATTTTAATGAAATCCAGCTCACTATATCTCAAAGTTTGTGCTTTTGATTCTTGTTTAGGAGATTCAACCATATTTTCCTGTAAAAATGATTAATTCATGCTTTTCATCTCTTGGTCTGTAATCATTCATTCAGTAAGGATTTATTGAGTACCGTTTGCTTTATTTCATTGATTTTTAAAATTTTAATTTTTTTTGCATTTTTGAATTTTACTTTATTTTTTTATACAGCAGGTTCTTATTAGTCATCCATTTTATACATATTAGTGGATACATGTCAATCCCAATCTCCCAATTCATCACACACACACCCCACCACCACCACTTTCCCCCCTTGGTGTCCATACGTTTGTTCTCTACATCTGTGTCTCCATTTCTACCCTGCACACCAGTTCCTCTGTACCATTTTTCTAGGTTCCACATATATGCGTTAATATATGATATTTGTTTTTCTCTTCCTGACTTGCTACACTCTGTATGACAGTCTCTAGATCCATCCACGTCTCTACAAATGACCCAGTTTCGTTCCTTTTTATGGCTGAGTAATATTCCATTGTATATATGTACCACATCTTCTTTATCTCTTTGTCTGTCGATGGGCATTTAGGTTGCTTCCATGACCTATTATAAATAGTGCTGCAATGAATATTGGGGTGCATGTATCTTTTTCAATTATGTTTTTCTCTGGATATATGCCCAGTAGTGGGATTGCTGGGTCATATGGCAATTCTATTTTTAATTTTTTAAGGAACCTCCATACTGTTCTCCATAGTGGCTGTATCAATTTACATACCCACCAACAGTGCAAGAGGGTTCCCTTTTCTCCACACCCTCTCCAGCATTTGTTGTTTGTAGATTTTTCTGATGATGCCCATTCTAACTGGTGTGAGGTGATACCTCACTGTAGTTTTGTTTTGCATTTCTCTAATAATTAGTGATGTTGAGCAGCTTTTCATGTGCTTCTTGGCCATCTGTATGTCTTCTTTGGAGAAATGTCTGTTTAGGTCTTCTGCCCAATTTTGGATTGGGTTGTTTGTTTTTTTGATATTGAGCTTCATAAGTTGTTTATATATTTTAGAGATTAATTCTTTGTCCATTGATTCATTTGCAAATATTGTCTCCCATTCTGAGGGTTGTCTTCTCATCTTGTTTGTAGTTTCCTTTGCTTTGCAAAAGCTTTTAAGTTTCATTAGGTCTCATTTGTTTATTTTTGTTTTTATTACCATTACTCTAGAAGGAGGATCAAAAAAGACCTTGCTGTGATTTATGTCAAAGAGTGTTCTGCCTGTGTTTTCCTCTAAGAGTTTTATAGTGTCCAGTCTTACATTTAGGTCTCTCTAATCCATTTTGAGTTTATTTTTGTGTATGGTGTTAGGGAGTGTCCTTATTTCATTCTTTTACCTGTAGCTGTCCAGTTTTCCCAGTACCATTAATTGAAGAGACTGTCTTTTCTCCATTGTATATCCTTGCCTCCTTTGTCATAGATTAGTTGACCATAGGTGTGTGGGTTTACCTCTGAGCTTTCTATCCTGTTCCACTGATCTATATTTCTGTTTTTGTGCCAGTACCATACTGTCTTGATTAGTGTAGCTTTGTCGTATAGTCTGAATTCAGGAAGTCTGATTCCTCCAGCTCCGTTTTTTACCCTCAAGACTGCTTTGACTATTTGGGGTCTTTGTGTCTTCATACAAAGTGTGAAATTGTTTGTTCTAGTTCTGTAGAAAATGCCATTGGTAATTTGATAGGGATTGCATTGAATCTGTAGATTGCTTTGGGTAGTATAGTCATTTTCACAATATTGATTCTTCCAATCCAAGAACATGGTACATCTCTCCATCTGTTTGTATCATCTTTAATTTCTTTCATCAGTGTCTTATAGTTTTCTGTATACAGGTCTTTTGTCTCCCTAGGTAGGTTTATTCCTAGGTGTTTTATTCTTTTTGTTACAATGGTAAATGGGAGTGTTTTCTTAATGTCTCTTTCAAATTTTTCATTATTAGTATATAGGAATGCAAGAGATTTCTGTGCATTCATTTTGTATCCTGCTACTTTTTTACCAAATTCATTGATTAGCTCTAGTAGTTTTCTGGTGGCACCTTTAGGATTATCTATGTATAGTATCATGTCATCTGCAAATAGTGACAGTTTTACTTCTTCTTTTCCAATTTGGATTCCTTTTATTTCTTTTTCTTCTCTGATTGCCGTGCCTAAGACTTTCAAAACTATGTTGAATAATAGTGGAAAGAGTGGACATCGTTGTCTTGTTTCTGATCTTAGAGGAAATGCTTTCAGTTTTTCACCATTGAGAATGATGTTTGCTGTGGGTTTGTCGTATATGGCCTTTATTATGTTGAGGTAGGTTCCCTCTATGCCCGCTTTCTGGAGAGTTTTTATCATAAGTGGGTGTTGAATTTTGTCGAAAGCTTTTTCTGTATCTATTGAGATGATCATATGGTTTTTCTCCTTCAATTTGTTAATATGGTTTATCACATTGATTGATTTGTGTATGTTGATGAATCCTTGCATTCCTGGTATAAACCCCACTTGATCATGGTATATGATCCTTTTAATGTGTTGTTGGATTCTCTTTGGTAGTATTTTGTTGAGGAGTTGTCCATCTATATTTATCAGTGATAGTAGTCTGTAATTTTCTTTTTTTTGTAGTATCTTTGTCTGGTTTTGGTATCAGGGTGATGGTGGCCTCATAGAATGAGTTTGGGAGTGTTCCTCCCTCTGATATATTTTGGTAGAGTTTGAGAAAGATAGGTGTTAGCTCTTCTCTAAATGTTTGATAGAATTCACCTGTGAAGCCATCTGGTCCTGGACTTTTGTTTCTTGGAAGGTTTTTAATCACAGGTTCAATTTCATTACTTGTGATTGGTCTGTTCATATTTTCTGTTTCTTCCTGGTTCAGTCTTGGAAGGTTATAGCTGTCTAAGAATTTGTACATTTCTTCCAGGTTGTGCATTTTATTGGCGTAGAGTTGCTTATAATAGTCTCTAAGGATGCTTTGTATTTCTGTGGTGTCTGTAGCAACTTCTCCTTTTTCATTTCTAATTTTATTGATTTGAGTCTCTCCCTCTTTTTCTTGATGAGTCTGGGGAATGGTTTATCAGTTTTGTTTATCTTCTCAAAGAACCAGCTTTTAGTTTTATTGATCTTTGCTGTTTTTTTCTTTGTATCTATTTCATTTATTTCTGCTCTGATCTTTATGATTTCTTTCCTTCTACTAACTTTGGGTTTTGTATGTTCTTCTTTCTCTAGTTCCTTTAGGTGTAAGGTTAGATTGTTTATTTGAGATTTTTCTTGTTTCTTGAGGTTGGCTTGTATAGCTATAAACTTCCCTCTTAGAACTGCTTTTGCTGCATCCTATAGGTTTTGGATCGTCATGTTTTCGTTGTCATTTGTCTCTAGGTGTTTTTTGGTTTCCTCTTTAATTTCTTCAGTTATCTCTTGGTTATTTAGTAATGTATTCTTTAGCCTCCATGTGTTTGTGTTTTTTAATGTTTTTTCCCTGTAATTCATTTCTAATCTTATTGCGTTGTGGTCAGAAGAGATGCTTGATATGATTTCAGTTTTCTTAAATTTACTGAGGCTTGATTTGTGACCCAAGATGTGATCTATCCTGGAGAATATTCCATGTGCACTTGAGAAGAAAGTGTAATCTGCTGTTTTGGGATGGAAGGTCCTATAAATATCAATTAAATGTATCTGGTCTTTTGTGTCATTTAAAGCTTGTGTTTACTTATTAATTTTCTGTTTGGATGATCTGTCCATTGGTGTAAGTGAGGTGTTAAAAGTCCCCCACTATTATTGTGTTACTGTCAATTTCCTCTTTTACAGCTGTTAGCAGTTGCCTTATGTATTGAGGTGCTCCTGTGTTGGGGCATATATATTTACAATTGTTATATCTTCTTCTTGGTTTGGTCCCTTGATTATTATGTAGTGTCCTTCCTTGTCTCTTGTAACGTTCTTTATTTTAAAGTCTATTTTATCTGATATGAGTATTGCTACTCCAGCTCCCTTTTGATTTCCATTTGCATGAAATGTCATTTTCCATCCCCTCACTTTCAGTCTGTATGTGTCCCTAGGTCTGAAGTGGGTCTCTTGTAGACAGCATATATATGGTCTTGTTTTTGTTTCCATTCAGCGAGCTTGTGTCTTTTGGTTGGAGCATTTAATCCATTCACGTTTAAGGTAATTATCGATACGTATGTTCCTTTAACCATTTTCTTAATTGTTTTGGGTTTGTTTTTGTAGGTCCTTTTCTTCTCTTGTGTTTTCCAGTTGGAGAAGTTCCTTTAGCATTTGTTGTAGAGCTGGTTTGGTGGTGCTGAATTCTCTTAGCTTTTGCTTGTCTGTAAAGCTTTTGATTTCTCCAGTGAATCTGAATGAGATCCTTGCTGGGTAGAGTAATCTTGGTTGTAGGTTCTTCCCTTTCATCACTTTAAATATATCATGCCACTCCCTTCTTGCTTGTAGAGTTTCTGCTGAGAAATCAGCTGTGGGAGTTCCCTTGTATGTTATTTGTTGTTTTTCCCATGCTGCTTTCAGTAATTTTTCTTTGTCTTTATTTTTTGCCAATTTGACTACTATGTGCCTCAGTGTGTTTCTCCTTGGATTTGTCCTGCCTGGGACTCTCTGGGCTTCCTGGACTTCGGTGGCTATTTCCTTTCCCATGTTATTTAAGTTTTCGACTATAATGTCTTCATATATTTTCTCGGGTCCTTTCTCTCTCTCTTCTCCTTCTGGGACCCCTGTAATGCGAATGTTGTTGTGTTTAATGTTGTCCCAGAGGTCTCTTAGGCTGTCATCATTTCTTTTCATTCTTTTTTCTTTATTCTCTTTTGTGGCAGTGAATTCCACCATTCTGTCTTCCAGGTCACTTATCCGTTCTTCTGCCTCAGTTACTCTGCTATTGATTCCTTCTAGTATATTTTTCATTTCAGTTATTGTTTTGTTCATCTCTGTTTGTTTGTTCTTTAATTCTTCTAGGTGTTTGTTCTCTAATTCTTCTAGGTCTTTGTTAAACATTTCTTGCATCTTCTTGATCTTTGCCTCCATGCTTTTTCCGAAGCCCTGGATCACCTTCCTTATAATTATTCTGAATTCTTTTTCTGGAAGGTTGCCTATCTCCACTTCGTTTGGTTGTTTTTCTGGGGTTTTATCTTGTTCCTTTTTCTGGTACATAGATTTCTGCCTTTTCATATTGTCTATCTTTCTGTGAATGTGCTTTTTGTTCCACGCTGCAGGATTGTAGTTCTTTTTGCTTCTGCAGTCTGCCCTCTAGTGGATGAGGGTATCTAAGAGGCTTGAGCACGTTTCCTGTTGGGAGGGACTGGTGCTGGGTAGAGCTGGGTGTTGCTCTGGTGGGCAGAGCTCAGTAAAACTTTAATCCACTTGTCTGCTGATGGGTGGGGCTGGGTTCCCTCGTGTTGCTTGTTTTGCCTGAGGTTACCCAACACTGGAGCCTACCCAGCTCTTTGGTGGGGCTAATGGCGGACCCTGGGAGGGCTCATGCCAAGGAGTACTTCCCAGAACTTCTGCTGCCAGTGTCCTTGTCCCCACGGTGAGCCACAGCCACCCCCCACTTCTGCAGGAGACCCTCCAACACTATCAGGTAGGTCTGGTCCAGTCCCTTATGGGGTCAGTGCTCCTTCCCGTAGGTCCCAATGCGCACACTACTTTGTGTATGCCCTCCAAGAGTGGAGTCTCTGTTTCTCTCAGTCCTGTCGAAGTCCTGCAATCTATTCCCAGTAGGCTTCAAAGTCTGATTCTCTAGGAATTCCTCCTCCCGTTGCCAGACCCCCAGGTTGGGAGGCCTGACATGGGTCTCAGAACCTTCACTCCAGTGTGTGGACTTCTGTGGTATAATTGCTCTCCAGTCTGTGAGTCACCCACCCAGCAGTTATGGGATTTGATTTTATTGTGATTGCGCCCCTCCTACCATCTCATGTGGCTTCTCCTTTGTCTTTGGATGTGGGGTGTCTTTTTGGTGAGTTCCAGTGTCTTCCTGTTGATTATTGTTCAGCAGTTACTTGCGATTCCGGTGCTCTCGCAAGAGGGAGTGACTAATTCATTGGTTTTTTTAAGTCACAGTTTTTCACATTTCTGATAATAGAATATATTTATAATTGAAAGTGTCATATATTTAATTCTTCAATATACTGTGGAGCTTTCATTGATGTTTAACCATTATGTTTATTTTGAATCATGAAATCAAGGTCACCCTTAGAAAAAATTTTTTTGAAATAATTGTTTGAAACTTTTCAGTTCCTTAGTTTATTATTTTGTACAGCAAGAATTTCATTGATAATTTTTTATATGTCAAGTATTAGTCTAGGTATTGAGTATGCCCAGAAGAATAGGACATAATTTCTTGCCTTCCAGGGAGTTTATAATTTAGTGCCCTGATCTTCAAAGGAGGCTACTTCTATAACAGTTCATTGGGATTTGGAAAGAAAATTGGAGAACTCCTGTTTATTCTTAATCTATTATTCAATTTTTGTCTGTTTTATAACATACAGTTGTGCATGTATGCAATTTATTAAAAATTAATATGTAGGGCTTCCCTGGTGGCGCAGTGGTTGAGAGTCCGCCTGCCGATGCAGGGGACACGGGTTCGTGCCCCGGTCCGGGAGGATCCCACATGCCGCGGAGCGGCTGGGCCCGTGAATATATTATACACAATTGTTCGAATATGTGTTTAGATTGGATACAAAATCAAAAGAAACTTGCAGGGACTTCCCTGGCAGTCCAGTGGTTAGGACTCCACGCTTCCACTTCAGGGGGCATGGGTTTGATCCCTGGTCGGTGAACTGAGATCCCACATGCTGTACGGTCAAAAGAAACAAAAGAAAAAGAAATTTGCAGACCAGTGGTGTTATGAATGGGGATATAAATATAAAGAAATATTATAATGGTATCATAAGTATAATGTCAAAGATATATGGGAGATATAGAAATATATGAGAGGTACCAGAGAGGTGAGAATATTCCAGCTTACCCTGGGTATACTTGAGTTATTTGAAGTGTGGAGTTGTAGACAGAGAAAGTGATACAGATTAATTTTGAAGGAGTGAGCCTTAGAAGTCAGGAGCATTAGATGGTTTTTAGTGTACTTGATGTATGGTGAGATGTGAGACATAGCAGGAAATGAGAATGGATTTGTGGGTAGGAGACCAGATTACCTGAATTTTAGTTCTTTGTTCTGTATATAATAGGACACTACTGAAGGGTTTTAGTTACGGTAATGATATGATCTTATTTTTATTGCTTTGAAGGATAACTCCACTGGCATCGTGGATAGTGTTTTTTTTTTTTTTTTTTTTTTTCGGGTTGCTCTCCTTCTGTCTTTTCTTTTCTTCACGCGTCCCCTGCATCGGCAGGCGGACTCCCAACCACTGCGCCACCAGGGAAGCCCGTGGATAGTGTTTTGAAGTGAGAAAGAACTCAAAACAGGGAGGCCAGTTAGTCAATAGTTATTGAGCACTTCCTGTAGTCTATTCTCAACGATTCAACACCTATCTATCAGGAGCTTCCTTTATGATAGGCAACACAGATTTGAAGGTGAACTTGATTTCAATCTATTCTAGTTGTTTTGGTGAATTTTAAAGTGAAGAGTATCTAGGAGGGAATTTAGACTACTTACAAGTTTTTAAACAATTTTTAGGCTTTTAATTTTATTTCTTAAAAAGAGGGCTTGCTTGTTTCATTTTAATTTTATCAGGGTCTCAATTCATCTAATAAATAAGCCTGACATTTTAGGTTTTTCAACCTTGTTTGATGACATAGGTGACATGGAAAAGTTTGCACATGGACTGTGTGGTTATTTACTAACTAGCATTTCTTCAGTAAATACCCTTTACAAACAGTCGTATGCCTTTATGTAAAGGGAATATATTCTACCTTATACCTAGCTCTTGCTCACTTGTCTTGCTCCATATTCTTTGCTGAGTATCAAAATTGTCATCCTTCTAAAGTTGAGAAAAAGTCATCCTTGAAGTGTACTTAATGTTCACAGATTAAGCAAGTGTTGCCACTCCTTTGTAAACAGTAGGTTGGGTAAAATGTTAGGTTGAGTGATATAGATTAGAGAAGTGAAAGAAGGCAGAAAAGATGGGAAAAATGTGTGGAAGTGTGTCCAATTGCAGAATAAAGAAAAGGGTACTTGATATACCATTGAGGTGATTCTGCTAATCCGGACCACTACTGTCACCCAGGTGATATGTTATAGCTGTATTTGTATATACCATTAGGAGTGGACAAGCCCCTACCCTCAGCTCATACAAAAGTGTACATGTGCTTTTTATTTCATGGTTCAAACCATATATATATATATATATATATATATATATATATATATATATATACACAATAATATATATACTGTATATATACATAGGGGGGAAGAAGAAAACTTTTGTTTTTGAATATATCATATAAACCTTTTCTGTATTAGTTTTCAGAGTTGAGAATGTATTTGTTTAATAAATATCTTCTACTTCTTGAAGGCTGTAAAGTGTTAGCACTTTAAACAACAAAAAACATTATAGGTGACTTTTTTGCCTATTTTGGTGTGTTGTTTGCTTGTACTTTCCTGACTGTGGATTTTAGTTTTTACACAGGCTTTACTAATTCATGTAAACAATAAAAATGATTAATGAGTATATTAATACTTTAATTCAGATGTGAAAACTTTGGATCAATTTATATTTGAGAAGATTTATACCATTTTCCCATACTCTTTTATACATTTATAATTAAAATAAGTAACTGTATGTGTGTGCATTTGCATGTTTAGGTATGCTTCTGTCATTAGTCAAATTAATCATCAGGGCTGGCACTTGTGGTTGTTCAGGCTATACACTGGGCAACTCCAAAGGATGCTGTTTATATAGACTGCTATGTATAGTGTATCAGCCTGATAATTATGCTGATAAAATAGTTTTTAGTGTTGAAATTTAAATAATTGTCTTGTTTAATTCAGGCACAGCCGGTTGGAGATTGTGATTTTAATATTCGTCTGCAGTGTATAGAACGAGAAATAATAAATCCTCGACATGAAAAAATGAAGACGGGGCTCATTGACAAAACACAGGAACCATTTAGAGTCAGAAATAAGCCATTTTTTGACATCCATGCTTCAAGAAAGGTAAAGTTTTCTAATTAATACTTGCCGTGTAACAAAACTCATCTTGGAAAAGGAATATGAATGACATTTTGAGACCCACTTGTCTTGATTTTTCCAGAAATTACTTGAATTGAATATAGCACTATATTGACAAACGTATATAATTCCCAAGTCTGCTCTTTAGCAAGATCCTTTTTTTTTTTTAAATTGAAGTATAGTTGATTTACAATGTTGTGTTAGTTTCTGGTGTACAGCAAAGTAGTTCATATATATATACATATATATATATATTTTTTTTCTTTTTCAGATTCTTTTCCATTATAGCTTATTACATGGTATTGAATATAGTGCCCTGTGCTATACTGTAGGTCCTTGTTGTTTACCTATTTTATTTTAGTAAGATTCTCAGTGACAGAAAGTTAGGTTACTTCCTTGTTTTCTTTTTTAAAAAATATTTATTTATTTGACTGTGCCGGGTCTTAGTTGCGGAATGCGGGATCTTTGTTGCCGCGTGCAGGGTCTTTGTTGTGGTGTTCGGGATCTTTACTTGTGGCATGTGGGCTCTTAGTTGGGGCATGTGGAATCTAGTTCCCTGACCAGGGATTGAACCCGGGCCCCCTGTATTGGGAGCACGGAGTCTGAACCCCTGGACCACCAGGCAAGTCCCCCTTGTTTCTTATAATAGTTTGTGATTCATGGCTATTGGTTCATATTATGTTTTTTAAAAAGCTGTAAACAGGATAGAATTGTATAGAGTGAAAATCACCTGTTAAGCCTTCTGAAGGTCAACAGTGTTTACTACGTAGTCTTATTTTAAAAATTAATTTACATATATATATACATACATGTGGAAGGTTTTCTTTTGTTATTTATTTTTGTTGTTTTGACACTGAAAACCCGAGACTTATTTCACTTAACAATACAACTTGGAAGTATTTCCATGACATGCAAAGAGATTTATAACTGCCGCATAGTATTTGACAGTAAAGATGTACCATGGAGTTATTATGTTTTGGAGGAGGGGTGGTTATGATAGAATAATATAGGAAATAATGGCAATGTAAGCAATTAAATGTTTTAAACTTTTTTCTAACATAATCTCACATGTTAGATGATGTAAGTTTTTCTTGTATTTTAACTGCTTCTACTCAAGTCCACTCAATTTGGTATTAGCCCTTGGATGTAATATTAGCAATAATCTCAGCACTGTTGAATGCCTATCTTTTCTTCTCAACAAATACAAAGTTATCATTCTACTTTCACTTATTGTGCATAATGCCTGCTTGGCATGGGACTGTTGGTTGACTTCTGGTGCCATGGCCTTCCCACAGTTCACTGCATTTGTGTCTGTTTTGGCAGCAGGAATATTATAGGGTTGCCTAAAAGAGCCATACACTTCTGTGCCCTGCCCAGTCAGTAGGGTAGGGATAACGTTAACACTTAACATGGGCCACACCTTTCTAAATTTTTAATTCATTGTAAAAGTTGGTCAGAAGCCAAATTGTTTCAGTTTGCATTCGTTTTTTTTTAAATGTATTTTGACAGCTTGTGCTGCCATAATTCAAAGTTCAGCATTTCAGAAAATGTGTCTCAGTGTAGTTTTATTAGTCAGAATCAGTGCTGCTTAGAAATGCTTAGAAAATAGTTCTTTAGGGATCTGAAGTATATAGTTACGTTGACCAACTTTTCATGTAGTTTTTCACTAGAAAAAACGATGCTCTAATTTTTCTCCTTTCTACTTAGCTTATATAACCACGCTTTGAAATCATCACAGGAAATTCTTTTTTTTCAAGCAGTTCTGTTATTTGGAATTTTACATATAAGTCTCCTCTTCCCTCCTTTTCAGTTTTTACTGTTAATTTTTTGTCCTCAATTTCTCTTACCAAAGTGTAGAGTTGCAGAATACAGAGGGAAAGCACATTTTGCAGCAGAGTTGGTCTAAAGGGTAAGACTGTAGTAACACCAAGTTATAGAATGGCAGCTACGATTGACGGGTTATTGCTCTAGAGTTGCTTATTATTTTTATGTTTGCTACTGGGAATTGTAAAATAGTGGTGTTACGAATGATGCAGCATTTGTCAGGGAAGTACCTATCATTTTTATGAGAAAGCCTAGTGTTTATGTGGTTTTTAACACATAAAATGTGTTAAAAATGCATACTTTTGGGTAGAAAGCAGTAGAATTTCATTTCTGTCTATAAAAACTTGAAGATAACTTTGATTTTAGGAGTTTATTAGCATAGCTCTATAAACAACCTCTCCATTTTGTTGAATTTGATCCGTCAAACTAGTGAAGGGATAATGAGTTGTTTAACTTTTAACTTAATATACATAAATGGGTGTTAGAATACAGCATCCTAAATAGTAATAAGAAGTAGCAGTTTCTTAAATTACAATTTATTTGTATTTCCAGTTTGAAGGCCAATTAAAAAAGAATTATTTGAATAGATTAAATGTGGTTAACAAAATTTTAAAAGTCAGACAGACAGCAGATATTTATCATCATCTCAGAAGAGTAACCACTGCTATTAGCATTTATTGTATCCATCAGAATTTCTTTATCCATGTGCAAGCAATACATTTATTTATATTCTTACCACCCTTACCCAAGAGGTGATTCTTAACGCCCTTTTCTGTACTTGCTTTTATTTACTTAATTTATTTTGTGTCCCCTTGCCCCAGTTTTGGTACATGGAGATCTCCTTCAGTCTTTTTTTTAATAGATGCACAGATTTCCATCTTATCAGTGTACCATAATTTACTTAATTAATCCATAGTCATTTGGGTTGTTTTTAGCCTGTTGATAGGTTTTTGTTTGTTTGTTTTGCATATGGATATCCAATTGTTTCTGCACCAAGTATTGAAGAGATGGTCCTTTTTTCATTGAATTTCTTTTGCATCTTTATAAAAAATAAGTTGTTATGTATGTGTGGGACTATTGCTAGATGCTCTGTTCTATGCCCTTGATGTTTTTTATCTGTCTTTGTGGTAGTTCTGTCTTGACTACCTTTGTTTATAGTAAAGATTGAAATCAGACAGACTTGATCTTCCAACGTTGTACTTCTTTTTTGAAGTTGTTTATTCTAGGCCTTTGTGTTTTCATTGAATTCTCTTGTTCCATCTGATGCTTGTTTATAATTATTTTTCAGTTGATTCTCTTGGATTTTCTGAGTATCCAGTCATATTAGGTGTAAATTGACACAGCTTTACTCTTTTAATATCTAGTTTCATAGCGTTGTGGTTGGAAATGATACTTGATATGATTTCAGTTTTTAAAAATTTACCAAGGCTTGATTTGTGACCCAAGATATGATCTATCCTGGAGAATGTTCCATGAGCACTTGAGAAGAAAGTGTATTCTGTTGTTTTTGGATGGAATGTCCTGATAATATCAATTAAGTCCATCTTGTTTAATGCATCATTTAAAGCTTGTTTTTCCTTATTTATTTTCATTTTGGTTGATCTGTCCATTGGTGAAAGCGAGGTGTTAAAGTCCCCTACTATGATTGTGTTACTGTGTATTTCTTCTCTTATGGCTGTTAGCATTTGCCTTAAGTATTGAGGTGCTCCTATGTTGGGTGCATAAATATTTACAATTGTTATATCTTCTTCTTGGATTGATCCCTTGATCATTTTGTAGTGTCCTTCTTTGTCTCTTGTAATCATCTTTATTTTAAAGTCTATTATGTCTGATATGAGAATTGCTACTCCAGCTTTCTTTTGATTTCCATTTGCGTGGAATATCTTTTTCCATTCCCTCACTTTCAGTCTGTATGTGTCCCTAGGTCTGAAGTGGGTGTCTTGTAGACAGCATATATATGGGTCTTGTTTATGTATCCATTCAGCCAGTCTATGTCTTTTGGTTGGAGCATTTAATCCATTTACATTTAAGGCAGTTATTGATATGTGTGTTCCTATTACCAGTTTCTTAGCTGGTTTGTTATTGTAGGTCTTTTCCTCATCTTATGTTTCCTGCCTAGAGAAGTTCCTTTAGCATTTGTTGTAAAGCTAGTTTGGTGGTGTGGAATTCTCTTAACTTTTTCTTGTCTGTAAAGGTTTTAATTTCTCCGTCGAATCTGAATGAGATCCTTGCCGGGTAGAGTGATCTTGGTTGTAGGTTTTTCTTTCTCATCACTTAAAATTTGTCCTGCCGCTCCCTTCTGGCTTGCAGAGTTTCTGCTGAAAGATCAGCTGTTAACCTTATGGGGATTCCCTTGTATGTTACTTGTTGTTTTTCCCTTTCTGCTTTTAATATTTTTTCTTTTTTTGATAGTTTGATTAATATGTGTCTTGGCATGTTTCTCCTTGGATTTATCCTGTCTGGCACTCTGTGTGCTTCCTGGACTTGATTGACTATTTCCTTTCTCATATTAGGGAAATTGTCAAGTATAATCTCTTCAAATATTTTCTCAGTCCCTTTCTTTTTCTCCTCTTCTTCTGGGACCCCTATAATTCATATGTTGGTGCGTTTAATGTTTTACCAGAGGTCTCTGAGACTGTCCTCAATGTGTTTTACTCTTTTTTCTTTATTCTGCTCTGCACTAGTTATTTCCACTATTTTATCTTCCAAGTCACGTATCCATTCTTATGCTTCAGTTATTCTGCTATTGTTACCTTGTAGAGAAATTTTAATTTCATTTATTGTGTTGGTCATCATTGTTTGTTTCTTCTAGGTCCTTATTAAACGTTTCTTATATTTTCTCCATTCTATTTCCAAGATTTTAGATCATCTTTACTGTCATTACTCTGAATTCTTTTTCACGTAGACTGCCTATTTCCTCTTCATTTGTTTGGTCTGGTGGGTTTTTACCTTGCTCCTTCATCTGCTGTGTATTTCTCTGTCTTCTCATTTTGCTTAACTTACTGTGTTTGGGGTCTCCTTTTCTCAGGCTGCAGGTTTGTAGTTCCCTTTGGTTTTGGTGTCTGCCCCCAGTGGGTAAGGTTGGTTCAGTGGGTTGTGTAGGCGGAGGGGACTGATGCCTGTGTTCTGGTGGGTGAGGCTGGATCTTGTCTTTCTGGTGGGCAGGTCCACGTCTGGTGGTGTGTTTTGGGGTGTCTGTGAACTTATTATGATTTTAGGCAACCTTTCTGCTAATGGGTGGGGTTGTGTTCCTGTCTTGTCAGTTGTTCTGCATAGAGTGTCCAGCACTGTAGCTTGCTGGTCATTGAGTGGAGGTGGGTCTTAGCGTTGAGGTGGAGATCTCTGGGAGAGCTTTCGCTGTTTGATATTACATGGGGCTGGGAGGTCTCTGGTGGATCAATGTCCTGAACATGGCTCTCCCACAGCAGAGGCTCAGGCCTGACACCCAGCTGAAGCACCAAGACTCTGTCAGCCACCCAGCTCAGAAGAAAAGGGAGGAAAAAAAAAAAAGAATGAAAAATGAAATAAAATAGTTATTAAAATAAAAAATATTATTAAAAATAAACAAATAAAAAAGTAAAAAAAAGCAAGAAAGAGAGCAACGAAACCAAAAAACATCCACCAATGATAACAAGTGCTAAAAGCTATACTTTAAAAAAAAAAAAAAAAGGACAGACAGAAAACCCTAGGACACATGGTAAAAGCAAAGCTATACAGACAAAATCACACAAAGAAGCATACACATACACACTCACAAAAGGAGAAAAAGGAAAAAATATATATATATTAAAAAAAAAAGGAAGAGAGAAACCAAATCAATAAACAAATCTACCATTGGTAATAAGCTGTAAATACTAAACTAAGATAAACATAAAAACAGAAACAAATTAGATGCAGAAACTAAACCTGAAGTCTACAGTTGATCCCAAAGTCCATTGCCTCAATTTTGGGATGATTGTCTATTCAGGTATTCCACAGATGCAGGTATTCCACAGATGCAGGGTACCTCAGTTTCATTGTGGAGATTTAATCTGCTGCTCCTGAGGCTGCATGGAGAGATTTCCCTTTCTCTTTGTTCGCATGGCTCCTGGGGTTCAGCTTCAGCTTTGGCCCCGCCTCTGCATGTAGGTCACCTGAGGACGTCTGTTCCCCACCCATACAGGACCAGCTTAAAGCAGCGGCTGCTTCAGGGGCTCTCGCTTACTCAGGCCGGTGTGGGGTGGGGGGAGGGAGGGGCATGGAATGCAGGGCGAGCCTGTGGCAGCAGAGGCCAGTGTGATGTACCAACAGCCTGAGGCACGCCATGTGTTCTCCTGGGGAAGTTGTCTCTGGATCTCGGGACCCTGGCAATGGTGGGCTGCACAGGTTCCTGGGAGGGGAGGTGTGGATAGTAACCTGTGCTCGCACACAGGCTTCTTGGTGGCTGCAGCAGCAGCCTTAGTGTTTCATGCCCGTTGCTGGTGTCCACACTGATAGCCGTGGCTCGCACCCACCTCTGGAGCTCATTTAGGCGGTGCTCTGAATCCCCTCTCCTCACACACCCCAAAACAATGGTCTCTTGCCTCTTAGGTAGGTCCAGACTTTTTCTCAGACTCCCTCTCGGCTAGCTGGGGCTCACTAGTCCCCTTCAGGCTGTGTTCACGCTGCCAACCCCAGTCCTCTCCCTGGGATCCCACCTCTGAATCCTGAGCCTCAGCTCCCAGCCCCTACCTGTCCCAGCGGGTGAGCAGACAAGCCTCTCGGGCTGGTGAGTGCTGGTCTGCACCGATCCTCTGTGTGGGAATCTTTCTGATTTGCCCTCCTCACCCCCTGTTGCTGCTCTCTCCTCTGTGGCTCCGAAGATTTCCCCCCTGCCCACCCCCCGTCTCTGCCAGTGAAGGAGCTTCCTAGTGTGTGGAAACTTTTCCTCCACAGCTCCCTCCCCGAGGTGCAGGTCCCGTCCCCATTCTTTGTCTCCGTTTTTTCTGTTTTCTTTCGCCCTACCCAGGTACGTGGGTATTTTCTTGCCTTTTGGGAGGTCTGAGGTCTTCTGCCAGCGTTCAGTAGGTGTTCTGTAGGAGTTTTTTCACATGTAGCTGTATTTCTGATGTATTTGTGGGGAGGAAGGTGATCTCTACGTCTTACTCTTCTGCCATCTTGAAGCTATCGCTTTAGTTCTTTTATACATTAACTTTTTTCGTGTCTAATTCAGTACACACAAGTACAATTTTAAATTGTAGTAATAGTTATAGGGATCCTTGTCTTGTTCTTGATTTGTGTGGGAATGCTTCTAGTGTTTCTTTAAAATATTGTATGCTGTCTTTGAGTCTGAAATCTATTTTATCAGATTGAGCAAGTGAATGTTTGGTTCTATTTTACTGAGTCATTTTACTTTTAATCAAGAAAGGTATTCAGTGTTGTCCAATTGCTTTTTATCTACTATAGATAGAATACTGGTTTTTTTTTTTTCTGCTTAGATTTGTTTATTTTATGTATTAAATGGAAATATATCCTAACACTGAAGCTTTCTTTTGTTCCTGGGATAAGCCCTACTTAATCTTAATATATTATTATTAATTGATTTTTTGAAAAAACTTTATTTTTGGAGCAGTTTTAGGTTCACAACAACATTGAAAGGAAGGTACAGAGACTTCTCATCTGCCTCTAGCCACCACACATGCATAGCCGTCTTGTTTGGTAAAGTCCACATTTTTTCTTTAATGTGACTAAGCCTGAACTGGGATTATTTCCCATTTGAAAAGTTCTGTTTCTGCTAAGTTATTTCTACTAAGTTGTCTTTCTTCATTTCCTGCTTGTCTGCCTCTCTCCACTTCTCCACACCTTTCCCTTAGGGGTAGTTAGTTATGTCCCCTGCAGGGTTGTATGTAGTTAGGATGTAGTGGAATACCGTGCAAGGAGTCAATCTTGAATGGTTTTAGGAAATTATGCTTGATTAAAAAAAAATAAGCAAGACTCCATCCTCCTCTTTGATCTCACACACTCAAATTAAAAGAAAAAAAAAAAGGAAAAGGAAAGGAAAAAGAAAAGACCTAATAATCTCTTAAAAGTTTCTAGCAATGAATTTATTGCTTTTCTCTGCTTGGAGTCGTTTTACTTTCTTGTGTCCAGTTTGACTGCTTTATTAAAATTCTGTGGAAAATATTTTTACAATGATTTATTTATTACTGTTTTGAAAGTAAAATATTTGCTATGTAGGATGAAAGAGTAATGAATGTGAAGATCTCCTCTCTAATAACTGTTGAGAGGATTAAGCAGAGAATTACGAAAGCTTTTTTTTTTTTTACTACATTTAATTTCAAGGGCATGTACTCATCTAGTTTAATAAGGATTTTATAAATATTCATCTATTATTTTCTTGCATACTTTGCTAGATAGGAAGTTTAGGTTTTATGTATGTATGTATTTCATCTGGCATTCAGATTTACTTTCTAGGTATTGCCTTTTCTTTCTTTTCTTAGTTTATCCTTAAATATAAATTTATAGTTGTATGTCTAACACTAGTAGTTCATAAAGAAAATCTAGCCATAAAGTGTGTTATTTATATATATAAATGTTATATGACTTTATCAGTGTTTTATTGTTTGTATCATGGTAAAAAAAAAAGTAGCTTTGAGAGTATGTTAGTATAACTGTGGTTGAAGAGAAGAAAAAAACCGTGCCTAAATGTGCAGAACTGTTCTTCACACATAGAGGTTCTCAGTGATTATGCCTAATTTTTTTATGTAATTACAGATATAATGGTGAAACTATTTTGGTTTAAAGGCAGACACAAGATGAAATGAGGCTAACTTTATATATTCTCATATTTCTGGTGTTTATTTTTGTATTATCTAGTCTGTTAATATGTCATTCATCATTGAAATTGAATATGGCCTGATGGATCGTTTCAATCTCATTCATTTACCATTTCAGAGGAGAATTTAAGAAAATCACCGTAATGCATAATAAAGAGAATTCTTAATTTCTTTGGTATAGTGAGCCTCAAGATTTATTGTCCCAGGAAACTTCTTTTGGGGTAGTAAATCTTGTTCACTGAAGCATGCAGAAATCATTATATCTGGTGCCAAATATATTTTAAACATTTCTATGGACTCATAATTGTTATATGGGGAAATTTCTATATGTTTGCTCAGTATAAGAGCTTAAAAATTTTTTTACAATTAACATCCAGGAGATAGGTATTGGTAGATTCAGAAGAAAAAATAATTATTGGCCTCTAAAGTGATTACGAGGCAGTTCCTTTTCTAAAAAAATCTGATAAATTATTCTAACCAACTGTGGTTGTGAATTTACTACAGGTTAACAAAGGCACAGGGTTGACTTATCATACAAGTGTCTTCAATTTCAGCTGAACACTTTTTTTTTTAAGTGTATAACTCTTATCAATGTGAGCCAGTATTTTGGTATTAATGTCTGACCTAGTAGTTTTATTAGAATTTTAAAATGAAAGATTGAAGTTAAATAATAGCCTTTGCCCTTTCTAGTTGCATAGAAAATTAAGTGAGCCTTCTATTGATCATTGTTGAAATGATGGAGGGTACTTAGTTCCAGCACGAGTAACTTTTATAGTAGTACATCTTTTTTTTCTAAAGAAAAAAAATTCACTGCCCTCATCACATTGCTTGAAGAGTAGATAATTAACACTTTCAGACTTTCTTGAAACCTGCAATTTGTGTTTCAGTTCTCCCTCAAGAACTGAAAAGATGATTATAAATTAGAATGGACTTGGAGACATGGTTGTGAAAATGTAATCTTTTGAGTGGATTAGGAAAACCAGGAACATACATTTTTTAGTTAGATTGTGTTTCTTGGTTATCGAACACACATCTAGTCATTTTTATACCCCAAATAGAGCCAGTCTTACCAAAAGTAAAATATAAAAAAAATGTGTCATTGTTGAAGGATTGCAATAAAATTTTAAAATAATTACAAAATTTCTAGGAAAATGGACTTGGGGCTCCTTATTTTATGTGCTTTACTACTTATGGCAGTAGTAAATATATTTGAATATATATTGTATAATGTTTAGTCATAGAAATTTAGTCTGTGATGATGACCTCACAGGGTGCAAGTGAAGCACTAAAGAACTTGATTGGATTGTAGGGTCACAGATTAATCCTAATATGTGGCCTAATCCTGTCAATCTAATTAATTGGGTGTGGTTTTACAAATACTTTCAGAAGTCACTTTAGAGAAGCCTTAAACTCCTCAGTTCCAGCATTCTTGCTAATAAGGCTTAAGATTCTGAAGACAAATACATGAGAACAAATTGTAAATCATAGGTGTGATTCTGGTGCATGGATAATCTTCCTTGACTTGTGACAGGGTTACGGCATCATAGCAGCTTAGTTTAGCCAACGTTAAATGTGCTCAGAACATTTACATTAGCTTGCAATTGGACAGAATCATACAACACAAAGCCTATTTTTAAATAAAGTGTTGAATAGCTTATGTAATTTATTGAGTACTGTTTCAAAAGTGAAAAACAGAATGGTTGTGTAGGTACATAAGAGTTCTACGTGTATAAGTTGTTTACCCTCATGATGACTTGGCTGACTGAGAGCTGTGGCTAGCTGCCACTGCCAGCATCACCAGAGAGTATTGTACTGTATTTTGCTAACCTGGGAAAAGGGGAAAAGCTCAGAATTCAAAATTCGAAGTACAGTTTCTAGTGAATGTGTATCGCTTTCAGACCATCATAAAGTTGAAAAGTAAGTAGAACCATCATAAGTTGGGGACTGGCTATATCTTGTTCTGCAGCATTAAGTAATGAAGTTTCATAAGGTTATCAGAGGACTCTCTTGTTCACCCAGAACCATGTTTTCTGTACCTTGTTTTACCAAATAAGATGCTATTAATTATAAGACCATTCCCTTATTTTATGTACCACTGGATTTGAGAGACCTCTGCTGATTAAAATATGCTATATCATCAATTGTAAGATATGTCTTGTTTTCAGAGATGTGAAAAAATATGGGCTGTGAAAAAGGCAAGTATATCTTTCCTGATAGAGAGAGGGACTCCATATTTTCTCCATGCTAGCTCATAAAATTGGTTCAAATAAACCAGGTGTTTGAATAGATTAGGCTGAGATCAGAGCATCTATTTGTTTTTTACTTTGTTTTCCACCAGTGTGTGCCATCAGTCTTGCTTACTTTGTTGAACATGTGTGGAGGTTAGTGGGATATTTAAATGAAGTTTATATGAACACATGGAATGTGGCTATCATAAGTATGATGTGCAGAAGAAACATTTAAGAACAATGGTCATAATCAGAGCAATGTTGTGTAGCCAGCGTTTTCTGGGAAGCAATAGTGTACGCTTACTATAGAAGACCAGTGTAGAATATGGTTGACCCTTGAATTTCACAGGGGTTAGGGGCCCTGACTCTCTGTGGAGTCAAAAATTCCAGTATAACTTTATAGTTGGTCCTCTGTTCTACATCCTTGGATTCAACCACCCACGGGTCGTATAGTACTGTAGTACATATTTATTGAAAAATATCCACATATAAGTGGACCTGCAGGATGGCGGCACACATGAAGAAGAAGACCATGACCCAAGTGCTAAAGTCCTTGTTGTGAGTTTGATAGATGGCATTGAAAAATTAGGGTTAAAGTTAGAGTAGCTGGTGGATATGACCAGAGGATTAGGACTCTTTATACAAAAGCAGAAAGTAAAGTCTTGGAAATAGCTGTAAATTGCTATGAGAGTCTACCATTGGGATGAGGATTATGTGGAGGCATGTGTATATTAGTTGCATGAGCTCTTTAAGCACCCCTTTTAGAAGTTGCTCTTTTCATTCTTTCTTCTTGGGGCTCTTTAATCCGTGAGCCCCACCTGGCCTTCTCTGTTACTGTATCTGTTAGTGTACTAGACTCTTCCTACTTCAAACCTTCCCCTTAACATCCTTTTCTTTTCTGTAGTCTATTTGAAATGCTAAGAAGTCATTTTAGAAAAAAAAGATGATTTATATCAGTTGTCCCCAACCTTTTTGGCACTGTCTGGAAGACAGTTTTTCCACAGACACGGGGTGGGGAGGTGGAGGGGGTGGGGGATGGCTCAGGCAGTAATGTGGACGACGGGGAGCGATGGGGAGCGGCAGATGAAGCTTCTAGCTTGCCCACTGCTCACCTCCGCTGTGCGGCCTGGTCCCCAGGGGTGGAGACCCCTAATTCGTATTACCCCCTTTTTCTTCTAAAAGTTTACAAAAGTATACTTTTGGGGGATACTTAAGGTAAGGAAGAACAGTACTCTAAATATTAAATATTTGCTCTAGTTTACAGGTGTTATAATAACAGCTGTATATTTCTGAATTAAAATCTTACAGTAATTTGCCATGTTTGTTGAATTATAAACCAAAAGAAAATATGTTGAAGACATTAAAGGAATAGTATCATTATCTTTTTTGAACTCTTTAGTGTGGATGTAATTTTACCCATCCACAAACAAATTTAACTGAAGTCTACTTCTATATACTGTGAACCTGAAAAGGAAAGAAAATGTCTGGTCACATAAATGGTTTTGGAGATCTAAGTAGTATTCTCTTTAAAAAAGAATGATTAAACTTTGCAAAATTGTATTTATTACTGGTTTTAGGAGAGACCAACTTAATTTCATTAAAGTTATTCTCAGTATGTATTTACCAAAATTAAGCAATAAATATAGTGCTTTTCTGAGTTCTAAGGCCTTCTAGTAAATTATCAAACCTGTGGGAGTCCCTGGGGGATTAAGTTTTTTGCATTAAAATGGCAAACAGTTTTAAACTGTGTTACCATACACATAATGAATTGGTAGCTACTTTCATAGCCTTATTTTATCAATAAATGTGCATTAATCTTTAGGATGAGTGGATTTGGTTCCACACGGATGAAATAAAGTTAAGTTATGCTTCTGGTTAACCTGACACTTTGAGCTTATTTGCTTAATCTATTGACTTTTTAAATGATAGTATATTTGACTATGTTTTTAGGTGCTTAAAATACAGGAACAGGGCTTCCCTGGTGGTGCAGTGGTTGAGGGTCCGCCTGCCGATGCAGGGGTCGCGGGTTCGTGACCCGGTCTGGGAGGATCCCACGTGCCGCAGAGCGGCTGGGCCCGTGAGCCATGGCCGCTGGGCCTGTGCGTCCGGAGCCTGTGCTCCGTGGCACAGCAGTGAGAGGCCCGCGTACTGCAAAAAAAATAAAATAAAATAAAACAAAAATACAGGAACAATTAGGTGTGATACTTAACCTCACAGAGATTACATTTGAATAGAGGAAGTTAAACTGTTAAATGTCGAATCAGCTTACTTCTGTACAGACAGAATGTTTTAAAACTGTAGGCTGCGGGAGCACAGTCAACCTTGTATGACTTTGACCTATAAATGTGTTGTATGCACTTGGAAAAGGAAAGTATTTTCTCCTATTGTTGGGTACAGTGTTCTATAAAATGTCAAATAGGTCACGTTGTTTCATTGTTGTTACAGTCCTCCATATTCTTTCTGGTTTTCTGTCTGCGTGTTGTAAGTATTTTTAAGACATCTTTACTGTTGCTCTTTGATTCCTCATTCTCTTCCTCCTGACCCCTGCCACCCCAACATCTCCCCTTTTGCCTTTTTGTATTTCAGTTGGAAAAAGTGCTACACTCTTTTCTTCTTCAAGTTCAGTGATTCTTTCCTTTGTTCTATCCAGTCAGTGGATAATCCCATTGATTGTCATTCCCATTGATTAGCATTCTTTTTCTTTGATATTATGTTTTTATTTCTTGCATTTCCACTTGTCTTATTTTTTATTATTTTCAACTTTTTGGTGAAATTCCACATTTGCTTATGCATGTTTTCCACCTTTTCCTTTAAAATGTTAAAGTTATTTTAAAATCTTTGTTTGATATTTCCAAAATATGGGCCATCCCTATGTTTTTTTCTATTGACTGCCTTATCTATTGAATGTAGGTCATTTTCTTCTTGCTTTGTATGTGTGTGTGGTAATTTTTGATTGGATGCTGGGCATTTTTTTCTGTATGAACAATGTATACTGAGGTAGATGTCTTTGTGCTTAGTAATGGGTGAACCTCTCCTTTAAGTTTAATAAGCTTCATTTGCTGGAGGCGGGGTTAGTGGTTGAATAATCTGTGTTTAACATGGGTTTGTATTGCTATATAGTTATCTTCTGTGCTCCGAAGACTTCAGATTCCTTAAGCAGATAACTTCTGTTACTTGAGCTTATTGAGAGAACTGGAGTATAAAATGGGTTTTCTCCAGTGTTCCTGCTTCACTTGTAGCTTTCAGTGGGCTCTGCTTGCCTATACCACATAGTGGTCTATTTTTGTGCTCTTGCATTCTCCTTCATATGTAATCGACTGTTTCTTGTCACTCAGTGCCTGATTTGTGCAGACTGTGGGGTTTTGTTAATTTTCCTCCTCAAGCCTTGCTGTTAAGCAGACCCTGAGCACCTGAGTCTCAGGGATGGGTTTCCCCTCAGTGGGCTGACCTCTCCCTCTTGGCAGCTGAATTTTGCCTTGCATAAGTGGGATGTTTTGGCAGGAGCAAGTTTTTCTCCTTTTTATCAATATAATATCCTTGGACCAAGGCTGTTTCTGGAACTGTGTGTAGCTGCAGACGACTTTATCCTCAGATGGCCTTTACTTCATATCAGGAAGGGTCTGGAAAGGATCTTATGTCTGTTTGCAACTAAGGTGAGGCTTTCTCATCTTTCTTGTCCTACCCCTGATCTTTCCTGTGAATCCTGATAGAAACCTGGGGAATAGAGCTAGTGAGTAGGTTTGGAGTCCTCTTGTGTTTGGAGCTTCCAGGGATTCTATACTGTTATACTAACCCACACTTGGTTTTTAAGAATTGATCAAACTTTCAGTTTTTCTTTGTACCCACTTTTGTGGCAGCCATTTTTTCCTCTTATGCTCTTCCAAAGGTGAATGGGTTCATGTGTCTCATCTTTCTTTGGAGGGCCTGGGATTCAGTTTACCTGATTTTGTGGAAACCTCAACACTCTAAACCTTAACAAAAGCTATGATTTTATAGACTGTGTGCTTTTAAAAAATTTATTGTCAGGTTAGACATATTTTACACCGTAAGTAAAAGTGGAACTTTCCCATAAAAAGCTTTTAAAAGATAACCTTAGCGGCTTCCCTGGTGGCGCAGTGGTTAAGAATCCATCTGCCAGTGCAGGGTACATGGGTTCGATCCCTGGTACAGGAAGATCCCACATGCCATGGAGCAACAAAGCCTGTGCGCCACTAGCTCGCGAGCCACAACTACTGAGTGCGTGTGACTAGAGCCCGTGCTCCACAACAAGAGAAGCCACCGCAATGAGAAACCCATGCACCGCAACGAAGAGTGGCCCCCCGTGGCCGCAACTAGAGAAAGCCTGTGCACAGCAATGAAGACCCAACACAGCCATAAAGAAAGAAAGAAAGAAAGGAAGGAAGGCAGGAAGGAAGGAAGGAAAGAAAGGAAAAGGAAAAAAAAAGGATAACCTTAAAGATGGTGAACACTTTGAAGATTATGAATACAGACCTAAGGAATGGATGAGGGGGGAAAAACTTTGCTAATGTTATTCAGACGGTACTTGTAGCTTAAGATAACATCTGTAGTGACAGTCTCATATATAATTTGAAGTATGCTATAACTCAGAGATAGCAGTGAAAATAATGGAAATGTGTTAAGTGACTTTAAGTATTGGCTGTAACGATAAAGACACTGATATAGAGAAGATGCTCATAACAAGTTTGGATAAATTTTCTTTCAGGAATTATGATTGGAAAAAAGCAATATTTTAAATTTAACATATTATTTTATATATGTGATTTCTAATATGAATAAATGAATTATATATATTTATTACATAAATCAAGAAAATTTTTAGATTTTATCGCTGAAAAAAAACTTCCCTCCACCCCAAGAATTTTACCTCCTTTGTTTGTATCTTACTCATATAGTGCATGCTACAATACATTTAAAGTCTGTATTTTTAAATGATGATTGGAGGACCTATATACGTGGGAAGTTTCAGAAGTCTTTGGGGCATTTGTTTCAGAGAGTCAGAGACTTTCTCTGGTTATTTCCTTTTTTTTTTTTCAAATAAATTTATTTATTTTATTTATTTATTTCTGACTGTGTTGGGTCTTCGTTGCTGCACGCAGGCTTTCTCTAGCTGTGGCGAGCAGGGGCCACTCTTCGTTGTGGTGTGCAGGCTTCTCATTGCCGTGGCTTCTCTTGTTGCGGAGCACGGGCTCTAGGCGCATGAGCTTCAGTAGTTGTGGCACGCGGGCTCATCAGTGCACGGGCTTAGTTGCTCTGCAGCATGTGGGATCTTTCCAGACCAGGGATGGAACCCGTGCCCCCTGCATTGGCAGGCAGATTCTTAACCACTGTGCCACCAGGGAAGTCCCCTATTTTCTTATTTTTAATTAAAGTCTGATTGAAATCTGTTCTGAGTGATTTTACTTTTTTAGCTGTCTGACTTGAAGCTAGTCACTTAATTGCTGATGGTCTCAGTTTCCTTTTCTGGTGAAGTGAATAGTAATATAAAATTAAAAATTATACATCTCATGAGGAGTTGTGTGTTTTGAATGATGTACGTATATTAAGAACCAAGCACAACAACACTTTATAGTAGGTCTTTAATATATGCTAGGTAATATTGTAAATGTATTAAGTAAAGAAAGAAATATTGTCTAGAGTAATCAATAAGCAGTAAAACGAGTGAAAACAAGCAGTATTCTTTTGACCTAAGAAGTTTCATAGTCCCTTAAATTCTCTGATTCTTAAAAAGTTAGAGTAAAATAAAAAAGGAAGTTACTTGCATTTCTGCAGCAGGTAACATCATGTTATCTAGAGTCTTGCCAACACTATACTTTATACTGTTAACTTTATATATACTTTATCTACAGGGACGGTCCAGTATATGAATGGGAGAAAGATGGTCTAAGAATGGAAAAGCTGTGTTTACTTGCTGTAAATGATGTACCTACTATAAAAGAACAAATTGTTTAACCTTTGAAAAGTGTTTTTAAAAAGATAATTGTGGCATTTTGTTTTCATTGCTTCATTCCTCAGCAGGATTTTATGCTATAAATTTAGTAGGTTACCTTTTCTTACATGATGAAGTACAAGAATTATCAATTTTATACATTTTTTTTCTTGTTTGACCCTTTACCCATCATTAGTTCACTATAAGAAATCAGTACTTTTAATCCATATTGCACTTTTACTTCAGTTTCCTCCTCATATGGGTAGGTCATTTAAACCTATGAATGAATTGGAGATCAATTTCAGATCTGGTCTGAAATTTTTACCTATTTGGCCAAACTCTGTATAGTATGGCTCTAAGAGTCCCAGTCTGCAAGCTCCCCACTTTCTTAGTGTCATAATAAGACGAAAGAACAAAACACAACAAAAAAGAAAATATCAAGAGCATTACAGTTGAAACAGAATTGTGGTAAAATATGCGTAGCATGAAATTGACCATTTAATCATTTTTAAGCATACATTTCAGTGGCTTTAAGTACATTCACATTGTTGTGTAACCGTTGCCATCTTATATTTCCAGATCTTTTTCATCTTTCCAAACTGAGACTCTGTACCCATCAAACGCTAACACCTTGTTCTCTCCTCCCCAAGACTCTGTAATATCTGTCCCCATGAATTTGACTAAGGAGCATTACAGCTTTACGGAAGTGTAGATTATTCAAACTCAAATTGGTCTTAAAGCAGTTAGAAACTAGGATTGCTCTTACTTTTCTTTGCTGAACTGCCCCCAGTTTAGAGAAATTACAGATTTCAAGGAGTGAAATGGCAGAGAAGATGAAGCCACAGTTTGGGAGAGGAGAATCACAGATCTTGTGGCATGTGCAATATGCTGGACATTTTGATTGTTGCTTTTGGAATGCAAATCTGCCTTTAAGTGTAGTGGTTTTTTAGAGGATGTGATTGTGATGAAAGATTGTGATTGAATAACACACAGCATATCCAAAATTTTGGTGGAACATATTTGAATCCCAGAACCATCCTAAATGTTTTTTTGGTAGTTGGCCAGACTCTGGGTCACATGACATTATTTCCTGGCTCTGTGAAAGTATCTTCTGCTCTCTTCCCTGAGATGCAGAAAATCAGTGTGGAGTTCCTCACTCAGTGGTGCGTATGTTCAGTTCTTCAGAATAATATAAAAATCCATGGAAGAGAAGCATTTAAAACTACTTGTTCAGCACTAATTAGAGAGCGTTGGGCCTATAACTCTGCTTTACAGTAGATATGGCATTGAAAAAGCTTGTTATTTGTAATTCATGCTGTGTATTCCTTGCAATGCAGTTTTTTTGCTTGAAAAAAAATGTAATAAAGACAAAAAATGAGGCAAAAAGTAGGACAAAAAGAAAGGTTAAATTTTTCTGCTTGAAGGTTTGGGGAAAACACAGATAATGCATTTTGGGGCTGCGATCCCCATGTTTGAGCTAGCTTCTTTTTACCCATTCTCAGAGAATCTTATCCCGGCTCCATCTATCCCCAAGCAAGATTCTCTGCGCTCTCCTTTTTTGTGTATGTTCATTTTTATTCCCTTTATTTATTACTTCCCAACGTTTCTACTTTTGTTTCGGTTTTGGCCTGTGCCTTCCTTCCTTTTATGCTGGCTCAGCATAGTGCATGTAAAAATATGTTTTATAACTGGAAGTTTGTACCTTTGACCACCATCGTAAGATAAATAAGTACTAGGGATGTAATATACAGCATGACTAATATAATTAACACTGCTGTATGTTATATATGAAAGTTGTTAAGAGCGTAAATCCTGAGTTCTCATCACAAGGAAAAAATATATTTATTTTTATTTTGTATCTGTATGAGATGAGTGCTGTATGTCAATTATATCTTAATAAAACTGAAGAAGAAAAAAATTTTTTTAATATTTTATCCATCATTTTGGTTATTGTAGTTAGAACTGTTGTTCGAGATATCTAGCCTGCCATGGAATGGAAACCTTCATATATTAAAAAATAATCTTACAGTATATTAACCTAGATCCCTCTGGATCACCCCTCTCCCCCATTTTGTATTTCCATTTTTAAAGCTTATGTATTAAGAAGTTCTTATAAAGCTTACAAAAAATTAAAAAACTTTTAAAGTGATTATTGTGTTTCTAAAAATATGTGTGTTTATTTTATAGCTACTTGAAGGAAACTTTGCCAAAGAAGTCAGCCATGAAATGGATGGTCTCATTTTCCAGCCCACTGGAGTAAGTACATTTGTCTCTGTGTGCATGTGTGTGTGTAGTGTGTATGTATGTGTAGTGTGTGTATGTGTGTATGCCCATGCATGTATATATAAAGTGTGTAGTGTGTGTATCCGTGTATGCCCATGCATGTATATATAAAGTACATTTTCCTTAAATATATTTACTTAGGATTGATTACTGCTATAATCACTGCTTTTCCTTAAAACAAATTTTCATTATAAAATAAAATACTTCTTTTATACTAAATACATATAATAGTACAATGAACAGTTATTTGCTTTTCACTTAGCTTAGGAAATAAATATGACTGATCATTATTTTTCAAGGAAGTTATTAGTCTTATAATTAGTTTTCTTACTACTCTTGCATAATGAATGTTTTGTTTCTTTACTAGATATCTACCAATAACCTTATATAAATAAATGCTTATTTCTTTCTGTAGCCCAGTATATCTTTAAGTATTAATATTTTTAAAACTTCATTTTGCCATGGGTGAGTAAAATTTAGAGTTATCAATATTTGAAGAAAAACACAATTCTTTGCATATTTATTCCATGTCAGATTTCTGAAACTCACTGAAGAACTTTTCACCAACTTAATGGTCAGATCATATATTTGGAGTAATTATGTTTTACTGATGGTAAGGTTTCCCTCCCTCCACATCATTGACGTTTTTGGCCCCATAATCCTTTGCTGCGGGGAGCTGTCCTGTGCGTGGTAGGATGTTTCACAGCATCTTTGGTCTGTACTTACCAGGTGCCAGTATTACTTCTCCCTCCCACCCCTCTAGCTTGTGACAACCAAAAATATACACATTCACTGCCTCATTTCCCCTGAAGGGCAAATTTGCCTTCACTTGAGAACCTGTGCTCTGTGGCGCAGTGCTTTTCAAAAATGTGGCCTGTGGGCTTCCCTGGTGGTGCAGTGGTTGAGAATCTGCCTGCTAATGCAGGGGACACGGGTTCAAGCCCTGGTCTGGGAGGATCCCACATGCCGTGGGCCAACTAGGCCCATGAGCCACAACTACTGAGCCTGCGCGTCTGGAGCCTGTGCCCCGCAACAAAAGAGGCCGCGATAATGAGAGGCCTGCACACTGCAATGAAGAATGGCCCTCGCTTGCCACAACTAGAGAAAGCCCTCGCACAGAAACGAAGACCCAACACAGCAAAAATAAATTAATTAATTAATAAACTCCTACCCACGACATCTTCTTTAAAAAAAAAAAAAAATGTGGCCTGTGGACAAGGTAGCATTAGCACCACCCAGAAAGTTGTTATAAATGTCACTCACCACAGACCTACTGATGAGAAACTGCTGGGAATGGAGTCCAGCAATTTGTGCTTCCTCAGGCTTTCCCAGTGACTCTGATGCGTTTGCAAGTAGGAGAACCACTGCTCTTATAGGAAAGAGTTGTATTTCATGTGCCACGCCTTGTCATAAGCTTCATTTTGCCTTCACTAACTCTATCCTTAGAAATTAGGGTGCAAGCTAGTTGTGAAGTTATGTAGAGACACATCAAACTGGGTACCTGGAAAAAGGGAAGGAGGCTGTAATATTTTTGAACATTATGTATTAAACGCTATATTATATATGCTTTACGTATATAGTAAAACTCTGCTATTATGCAAATTTAGGTATAACGTGGTATGTGATTGGCTTCTGTCTTCCTCCCAGCCCCCCTTGCCAAACAGATGGAGGGAAAAATCTTTTGTGGTCGCAGGAGGAGGAGAGTTAGAGGCTGGGGACAGAAATAGTAGAAAATACTATTTTAGGAAGATAGACATTAGATCTTTGAGTTCCAGTATTTTCTAAGTCTAATCTCCCTGGATTGAAAGAAATAAAATCTAACTATAACAGGAATTACAGTGTTTCACTCTGTTAAACTCATGGTGGTTCAGACCCATGCATGTATGAGATTTTGGTATATGTAAGAGAAATGGCCTGACAGGTGAGTCTTGTGATGTCTAGTGTAGTAAGTTGGTTTATCAGTCTGTCCCTCTTCTAGTAACCACACTTGTTATTACGATGACTTCATAATTGATTTTCTTAAGTATTTGTGGATATTCGGTTTAACATACAAGTTTCAATCAGTTTGTCAGGTTACCCAAAAATTCTTGTTGGGAGTTTAATTGGAAACGCTTTGAAGTTAGATTAATTTGGAGAAAATCAGTGTTTTTACAATGTTAAATTTGCCTTCTCAATGAATAAGGTAGAGCTCTTTTCAGGTCTTTTACTGTTCTCCAATCCAGTTTAAGCTTTTTGTTTTTTTTTTTTTTTGCGGTACGCGGGCCTCTCACTGTTGTGGCCTCTCCTGTTGCGGGGCACAGGCTCCGCATGCGCAGGCCCGGTGGCCATGGCTCACAGGCCCAGCCGCTCCACGGCACGTGGAATCTTCCCAGACCGGGGCACGAACCCGTGTCCCCTGCATCGGCAGGCGGACTCTCAACCACTGTCCTACTAGGGAAGCCCCGCTCTAGGTCTTTTGTATAAGGAGGTAAGAAGAGAGTTGATTACAAACAGGTGTAGCTTCCAGTGGTGGCAGGAGACATGATTTTAGGTGGTCCAGAGACAGGGCATTAAATGACATTGCATTACACAATGAGAATTTAGTCCCATTCCAGTTTTTATACATTCTTTCAGTTTATAAATTATACTTATTTCTAGTTTTGAATATCTAAGATTTGCTAATCTTTCCCTTTTTAACAAAATGAGTGTGGACTTAGTTTTACACTGTTCAAAGGGCAATGTTCTCTACTGGAGTTTAGTATCATTGGTTCATTTCCATCATGTCTAATTTTTAATGCTACTTATTACTTAGGGTAAGCGATACCATTGTCTATTTATGGTATAAGTGGCGTACCATTTGGCATAAAGTTTCCTGAATATCTTTGGGGGCCATTTTTCAGCCTGCTGCAGTTATTTAGCTTGATATGACATTTCCAACTAATAGCCATAGACCCTAATACCCAGTGTCATTTCTATTTTGGTCCTTCTAAGGTTTTAAGTTACCTTCCTTTCTTAGGCTTTCTTTTTAAAGCAAGTTCTGAATTAGAAGTTTAGGACTCTTAATCAGGCCAAGAACTTTAAAATGTAAAATTTGCCAGCATTTCTAAGTTTTCCTTCTGGGGAAGTCTAAAATCTTGGATGAACTCAGTTTTAATAATGAAGTGCAGGCAGGGTGAGTGTTAGACCCTTATGACAAAATAAAACAGTATATCAGAGATAACCTGTATTTTTTGTCATGTTAAAATACGTTTTCACCCTTTATTTTTACTTTGGACGATATGCAAATGTTAGAATCCACAGTTCTTTTCCCTGGAATTCTTCAGACCAACCCTCCAGTGTCTTGCTGGGTGGCATTTGCCTGGCTTTTTAGCATTCTCTGCATGGAGAAGATCAAGGGGCAAGGGTGTGTTCTTCAGTAGGTAAACTTTTCACTTCACTCTCCAAGGTTCACTTTTCCTCTTCTGTGGTTCTTGAATCTTCTGGACTGGAGCTTCTGTTCTTCAGTTGTGCCACAGAATAAACATCTCCTGCCTCTTGCCAGGGTGGAGGAGGGAAGCTGGAGGTGTAAATTCTCCTTGTGAAGACTTTTACCCAGTCTGTTTCCAGTACCAGGTCTCCCTTTCACCCCCTCGCAACCTTCTCAGTATCTGTTTTTGTATGTTACGTAGCCTGTTCTGGGGAACTCAGCAGGAATTCCTCTGCCTTTGTATTGGTTGCTGCAAGCACTTAGTATTCAGTGTTCTTTGCTCTCTGCTCTGTTAACTTCTCCATCTACTTTCTGTCTTTCCAGAATTCGACGCATTGTTTTCTGCTGTTGTCTTCTCCCCTGTTTTTCCTTTTCTATTGATTCTCTTTTCTGTAACTCCCATTTTAGTGAGGTTTCAAATCAAAGTGGATATAAATGCACATGTTTAGCCGACAACATTTATCAGAAAATCCCCCAAACTTCTCACAATGTGTGGTTTTGCATCTGTTGGCTTCCTTGAGCCAACAGTTTAAATAAATGAAGAAAGGGACTATTTTGAGTGACCAGCTTAGCGATCTGAGTGAGGCTGCATAAAGTGGAGAGAAGATCCTGGTCAGGGATGGGCAAAGCTTGACTTATAATCTGCAGCCCACTCTCTAATACCACAGACATATTCCAAAGGCAAATGAAGGGCAAAAAATGAAGAGGATTCTTGGTGCATCTACTTTTGTAAAAACTTCTGGGCCTACGTTTGTTTGGTGCTAGTTACTTAAAACTTAGCAAGAAGTTAATTCTGCTTCACTATAGTAATTATAGTGAGGGAACAGAAGTTGAGTAGAAGGTAGAAGATATTACTACTACTAAAAAAAAAAAAAGGAAGAAGAAGAAGAAAGTATTTTGAATCCTGGCAAAATATTGAGGAACAGTGATAAAGATACTGTATTAAAGTGATGATTCTATTGAGGGCAGAACCCCAAACACCAGCTTAGAAGAAAGTTCATTTACCTTTTGATTTAATGTTCTATTTTTCAGAGACATAACCTTGTAACACATCCAGAATTGCATTTAGTTTATTACTTTTATAAGAAAAAGGACAAGTAAAGCTAATGGATGGTATATTCAGGAAAATAAAGCTTAGGATATTTCTTTGTGTTTATAAAGAAATGTACTAGTATCTGATATTTCCTAAAATACAGCAGTCATTAATTACCATGAAAGCCTCAATTTAAAAAAAGTAGATTAAATTGCACTTATAGAATTATAGTAAATCGAAGCAGAAAAGATACTTCTAATTATCTAGCCCAGTGGTTTCAAAACATGAATTTCCAAAGTTATGGGTTTCTGTGAATTGCCTCAGGGGACCATGTGCAGGAATAGGTTACTAGGTAAGCATTCTGTTTATCTCACCACAGCCCTGATTTATTTCTTTTATATATTGTACTTCTAGATAAGATTGTGTTTTAAAAGGGGCTTCATCTAAGTAAATACCATTTGTATCAACTGCTTTTTCGAAAGGTCACCAGTGATCTTTTTCCTTGCAAAATCATGTTCGTTTTTCAGCCCTTTTCTTACTGGATTATCTAGTGGTAGTCTGTACCGCTGTCCACACCTCCTTAAAAATACTCTCTTGCGTGGCTTCATGCCATTTCTTTTCCATCTCACTCAAGCTTTTCGTCTTCTACTAACCATTGAAGTTCAGAGTTTCTAAAGGCTCGGTATGCTGGACCTTCATTTTTTACCATGCTCTGCTCTCTCCCTTGAAATCTCTTCCACACTTGAGTTATTTCCTGTAAGCCTGACTCAGACTCTTGATTTCTGTTTAAGCTCCAGATTTGTTTATTTAATTGCCTACCCTGATACTACCTTTTAAATTTCTCAAAAACACCAGAAACTCAGTATACTTTGAAGCTGAACTCCATCCCTACTCCCCAGACAAACAAGCCAACATACAAACTGTACAAAATGATCCTTTCCCAACATTTCATCCCTCAGTTGCTTATATGCAGTTACTTGAGTGAGAAATCTAGATGTCATCTTTGACGCCTTTCCTTCTTTTATCCCTCTAATCCATCTCCAAATCTTGCTTTATCTCCTAAATCTCTCTTAAATTATTCCCTTTTCTCTCCATTACCACTGCCACACTCCAGCGTGACTTGTCACTCACTGCCTCTTGCCTGGACCACTGCAGCAGTGTCCTAACTGGTCCTGCAGCCTCCACTTTATCCCCCTCCAGTCTTTTCTTCATACCATATCCAGAGTGGTCTTCCTCCTTAATCTCTAGTGATTTTCCCTTGTTTTCAGGTTAAAGACCAAACCTAGATTTGAAGCCAGCTTACTCTCTTCTTTATCCCATGCTGCCTTTTTGTTTCCCCTTGTGTTTTGCTGTTGATGTGAAAGTAACTGATATTTTTATTTAAAGGTGACTTAACTATATTACTTTATTCATAAACAGTGTTTTAAAAAATTGAAGTATAAGTTATACTTGCCAAAATATTTAAATATTTTGAGAAAAATGGGTATTTTCTTTGAAGAAGAAATTGGCTGTTTTCTTTGAAGAAGAAATTGGCTATTTATTTTAATATGAACCTCTAGTCTTTCTCAGGCTTAAAGCTCAAACTTTGAACAAACTGAGGTGATCATTTTTAAAAAGAAGTATCTTCAGATTGAATTTTCCATCTGGTTATTAGTCTATACCATAAACCAGATAGGTTTTATTAGACCCTTATATATAAGGTTTTCAGTCTTACGATTTCATTGACATTTTGAATTGCTAATCTTTTGTGGTTTGTTACCTAAAAATGAATATTTTAAGTTGGCCGTTTGACATTTTAATATGCTATAGGTAGTAGATCTTCTACTTGACAGCTATTAGATCTTTAAGTTTAATTTATAAAGTTGATAATCCGTGTTTGTTTACTAGCTTTTGCAAGCGGTTTTAATGATTTATGTAGCATAGTACATTTTTATTTGTAGTAATGATTGATTTCTAACCTTTTAAAAATCATATTTGATTTTACTTTTGTCATCTGGAGACACGTTTCTAGATAAGAATTTTTGTGCCATTAATACTCCTCACTATGAAATAAAAACAGAATTACATGTATTGAATTGCAAAATAGAGGTGGTAATAAAAACTTGAAATATTTTCTTTGTTTTATTAAAATAAGACTTTTTCTTGTTTTATCTGCCAGCTATATTGTGATTAGTAAAACATAGAATTGTTTCTGTATTGAGTTTAGAGTATTTACTCTCAAGCAATAGTGATAGAATTGTTTTTTTATGTTTTCATCACTATCTTGATTTTCTGTAAGGTGGGTCAGTTTGGTTTTATGTTTCACCCATTAATCAATTTGCATGTAAATAGAGTCAGCTTTGATTTTATTATTGCTTTCTTGTGAAATATTAATGTTTTTATTAAGTCTTTACTACTGCCAGGTATATTGAATGTTATGGATAGATTGTAAAATGAAAATTGGAATTAGTCTAATGTCTTGTCTTGAAGTACATGACGAATTAGAGTGGTTTTCCTTTGTAGCAGAGATGATGTTACCATGGTGAAAGCTTCTGTTGCCATGACATTTGCTTGCATATTTTGATAGGTCTTCAATTGAAGAAGGGCTCTGTTTCCTGGCAGACTGGAAAAGTGTCATTCTATCTTTCCCCGAAATATGTTATTTTTTTAATTGAGAAATATGTAATAATTTCCAAAGAATTGTAATAGTGAACTGCCAAGGAAGAAAATACACCTTGTTTATTTTTAATTTTTTTTCCTTAATCAACTTTTGGAACACAGCAAAATATTCTTAGCTTGCTTTTGTGTAAGGAAGAAGAAAAGAGAAGAATATTATTGTTCTAGCTTTCTTAATAAATAAAACATTTGCTTTTCCATTGAATTTTGTTGACAAAATAAACAGCTGAAGAGGAATAATTTGTAATCAGCCTTAGCTAGATATAGATATATACTGTTACTGTACAACAAAAAGACACTGCTAATGATGACATATTGTTAGCAGAGAAAAGGACAAATAAATGTAAATAAGGACTTCACAAAATGAAGGAATCAGTGAATTCCAAGAAGGTAAATATATAAAGTGCAAAATCAGTTTTCACATAAATGATACATGTTAAACACAGTGAATTAGGGATAGTTCTTTTTTATTGATAACATTTAATATTGAAAAATAAATGGTAGATTTTTTTAAAATTGTGTTTTACAGTGGTATATGTTTAATTTGAATTTTAACTAGATAATACAGATATTTAACATGTAGTAAGACAAATACAGAGAAGAAAGTCTCCCTCTCCTTCTCGCCTCCCTCAGTTATCTACTGTTGTTTGTTTTTAACTTATCTTCTCATAGTTTCTTTATGCATTTATAAGTAAATACAAATTTGTTAATACATTTTTATTCCCACTCCACTTTTCAAGGAAGGTAGCACATTGCTTTTCAGGATTTGTCTGGCCATGTATTTTAATGTATATTTTGTTAGTGCTCTAATTTGAGCATCTCGGGACATACTGGAATCAGCAGAAGGATAGGGCTTATTATTGATAGCTCCCATCCCTTATGCTTAGGGGAGTTCAGACTTCTAGGAGGAAATATTTTAAAACATACAGTTTGTCAATTTAGAATAAATTTTCCTTTTGTTGTCAAAGTTCATTGATAACTTCAGTGGGGCTTTTTACTGGTAGACCAATTCATTTTGTAAAAGCTGCAAATTGAAGTATTTGTAATGAGTACATCTTTACACCAGCTGTTTCTTCTGCAACAAACTGTTTTCTTCCTTTCGGTATTACTCCCATTCAGCCTTTGAATATCAAATTAGGTGTGGCTTCCTTGGGGAAGCCCGGCTGATTCGGTGAGTGTGACTCTCCCCTGTGTTCTTACAATGCTCTTCTAAGTCGTACCAGTACTAGGAGCAGAGAAAATTATTTTAGTGATACTACGCTGCACAGATTAGCAAAAAAGGAGGGTAACGTACTTGATGTATAAAGTAACTAGGCTGCAGATGTTACTTGTATCTAGAGTTTGATTCCCCTATCAGTAGACCACGTTTATTTAGACTTGTGACCACCAGAGAAGAGGAGAAACTGTGAGAATCTGCTAGCTGTCAAAGTTAGTGGAATTTTATACCAGATGGCAGTAGTCTTGGATATTAAGGGAGAGTTAATCCTGAGCTTTGGAATATATTAGCTCATGCCTTCATCTAATAAATTGGGTGTCTACTGTATGTTATACACATTGCTGAGTAAGAAATAATAAAACTGGATAAAGGCAGGGTTTCTGCCCTCAAAGGGCTATGAAGAAACTTGACCCTGCGGCAGTGTGAGAAGAGTGCAGACTGATGGAGTGGCAGAGGCACGTTGGTGGGCCCAGGGAGTAGGGCCAGGATACTTTGGGAGATGGGGCGTGTGCCGGAGATGAGACAGGACAGACGGTTCAGTAGGCTTTCAGTGGGGCCTGAGTGGGAGAGAAGAGGTAAGTGGTTTAGGTGCTGAGGTTTATTCGGTTGTCTGAGCTCCCTCTTCCCACTAGACACGGCATTGCCAGTTGCTTGTCCCTCCTACTCACCACTCCACACAGAACTAGGCTAAAAGTAATTAGAATACAACTGACTTGGTTCTTTTTGGAACAGTTTTATAATATGAGATCATCTAACCCAACCTTTCATCATTTGCTTTTGGACAAATGATATAAATCTGTATTTTTTTGTTAATAGTGGAAAGATTTCTGTATTACTGTGATTTGGGAATTTTTTGGACAAGTCTAACGATTTGGGTTACCAGTTAATCTGTAAAAAGAGGGAGTTTACTGCATGCTTTCAGTACCCCTCATTTTTCTAGTATTCTTACTCAGGTCTATTAACTGGTCTTGATACTAACTGGGTATTTTCATTTAACTTGTCTTTACCCCCATTTCCTTACTGGTTAAAGTTTAATTTCATGTGTAGTTATGTGGAACCGCCCAGACATGGAAAGTAAAGCTGAAGTTGCAGAGGTCTTTGTGTAACTGTATTTTTTCCGAAATTATTTCATTAGAAATGTAAGCTATAGGTTATTTTATATTAAAACAACAGCAAGAAATTAGACTTGTGAATCAGATAATAGAAATAGTAATACAAATGTATTTTTGAGTAAGTTTTCCAACCTATTAAGCCAAGAAATTGTATTAATTCTCTAATATTAAATTTTACTCTCAAATGACAACTTCACTTTCCATAAGTAGTAGTAAAACTTCCATAAGCAGATGAGAAATGTCAGCAAGCTTTTGAAAATGGAATTCTCTGTTTTCTTCCCCTGCTTCTTTCTATGATACCTCTCCCTACTATCTTTACCAAGTTTGTAACTTTTTAGAAATGAAATACCAAGGGGTTGCCTTGAGCTATTTTTATAGGAGATCGACTCTTCACCTCCTCTACATCAACAAGAACAGCATAGAGCACTGGGCCAATTTAGTCTCAGAAAACTTGAGCAGACTTCCCCTCAACTCAGGTATATTTGTGATCTCATTGTGTAGAACTTTCTTGTAGCCTAATTATTCTTCAGAATTCAATTCATGCATTTTTCTTGCTCAAGAAAACTTCCTTTACCCCTACCCCCTGATTTTCATGTTTCTCTGTTGTTCTTCCTCAGCAACTTTGTTTGTGTTCATTTGAGTACTTCTCTAATCTCTCTTGGAGGTTATATCAAAAGCCTCACTGTGGTTGAGCCCACTGTCTTGGGAGAATTTGTATCTTCCCCAACTAGTATGGTACTAGGCACATAGTAGGTAGTTAGTGTTGATTAGGGACTTTCCCTCCATACAGGATATTTATGTGTCTTGTTTTGCAAAATAGGTGTTGGTTATTTGCTTCTCAGTGAAACATGAGCAAAAGGATATAATCAAGTCAATAAATCTAGAGTTGTTTTACTTTTCTGTCCAGTAGAATTACCAAAGAGGATCTTTTCTGCTTTCTTTAAAACTAAATTCTAGACAAACAACAAAAATAAAACTAATATATGGTAAGGCCAGGGATCTTTCCTAGCTTCAGGATGTGAGCCTTCTGAAGAGGACAGTATGTCTCAGGTTTCAGTGCAGGGCCTGGAATATATATTACGATAACATAACTGCTCACATTTTACTAGTGGAAATCATAGAGTAGCATGGGCTACAAAGCATTTTAGGTATCTCTGGTTTAGATATCCTGTTTTTAGGCAAGCAAAATGCTCTTGCATTTTTGCGAGTGAAATAGATGAAGCCCACACTTTGAATTTGCTTTGAATCATCAAGTTAGTAGTTAGTAGAGGCAAAGGAGAACCAGATATCTTGTCCTCTTTGTTGTTATTACTACTAGCTTCCTTTAGATCAGTTTCTCAACTTTGGTACCATTGACATTTTGGGTTGGGTAATTCTTTGCTGTGTACAGCTGTCCTGTGCGTTGTAAGATGTTTAGAAACATCCCTGGCTTCTACCCACTAGATGGCAGTAGCTCACCCTTCCCTCCCCAGCGTGACAACCAAAAATGTAGGCATTGCCAAATATCCCCTGGGGGGTAAAATCTGTAATTGAGAACCACTGTTTTGTATAGCAGGTATATCACTTCTGCCTCCATTTCATTTTCTTTTAGTTTTAGAGGACTTCTTTGGCACATGGCCATCCTGTACCTTTAAGCCAGGTTCTGCTCTCATTTGGTAAACACTTCCTTAAGCATCTTAATTGGTTGCCTGACATCTGCATTCATTACATTTTTTCTTTTTAAAGATAATAATGGACATCTCAGGTAATATTGGTAATTGCTTTCAGACATAATCTATCTCTAATTTTTTATTGAACAACTCACCTGGTAAAATCAGATTTGCTTCTGTAGAACTAAGTATTATATGTATCAATTAAATATAGCTTTGATAATTATTTTACTCTAGATACATGCTGGTGAGTTTAATGAAATTAAAATGCATTACTCCCTAATTATACATTGGAAAATGTAGCTTGAAAGGATGTTTTTGTACCCTTGTTTATATTCAGCAAGTGTGTTTCAAGTTTGAGGACTCACAAATATTTATATTTAAAATGCTTAATTCCCTGTATTATATAATATCTTTGACCTTATTATTTTGGGGAACTTGAAAAAAGGATTTTTAAATAGTTATTGATATACATAGTCTTTTGTGAATAGTGCTAATTTAAGTCATTTCATAATCTAAAATATTCTATTTAAACATATAAATTTAAAAATACCTGAGACTAATATTTTATAAGTTTAAAAAATTTTCACTTTATTTTTTAATTTTTTTTGTTTTTTGCGGTACGCGGGCCTCTCACTGTTGTGGCCTCTCCCGTTGCGGAGCACAGGCTCCGGACGCGCAGGCCCAGCGGCCATGGCTCACGGGCCCAGCCACTCCGCAGCATGTGGGATCTTCCCGGACCGGGGCACGAACCCGTGTCCCCTGCATCGGCAGGCGGACTCTCAACCACTGCGCCACCAGGGAAGCCCATATTTTTAAAATTTTTTATCAAGTATTTATTGAGTATTTTACTAATTGTTTTGTAGGCACATGATCAGACATGATTTTACTGAAGTAGAATTTACATTCGAACAGGTATTTAAATATATTTTACTCATGGGATCTATGTCGTTGCATTTATATTCGGTAATTCAGAACTACAGTATTTTTAAAATATAATTTCCTGAAAATTTTTGTCAGGCATTTCATTGATTTTCATAAAGGTGCTTTGAAATTCTCAGTCATGTCAAGTCTAGGCTTTCAGATTAATATAAATGGTTTGGTGTACAGTCAGATGAGGAATGACTTATGTACTTGAACTATTGCTGTGTAAAAGCAGAAGAGTCAGTATATGCTATTCTCCATTAGATGATTTCCAGAGAGAAGAATGTGAAGGATAGTTAGTAGGTATTTTACAAATAATATTATATTAAAATTACGTTTAGAATTTGTTATTAGGTACCCATTATGAAATATTTTAAAGCTGTACAATCATTAACATTTCCTAGATTTAATAACTTAGATTGGTGTTGGTTTTCGAAGTGGTCTCATACTCATAGTCATCTAAATGAATAGAGAACAGAAGTAAATGATGGTTTGTTTGTACATGTGACAGTCCCTTGGCAGCTGTTGTGAGTGGGGTTGGTGTGGGATGCTGACACTCCTTTCTCCCCTCACTCCTTTTTACCCTTCACTACCATAGGGAACCACTCTTACTAAAAGGTCTGTGATGTTTCTGTCAGATAGACTTTATTAGAAAAAAGACTAAATTTTATTATTATTTTTATTAATGGGGTCACGACTGGAAAATTTAGCAGTTTTAACATTTATAAAAACATTTATATTCAGTAAGTCTAAAGAGGTTTATTTGTGATCATCCTGAAGGACATGTGTTACCTAAATGAATCTCTCAGGGCAAATAAATGGACAAAAACTTCCACTGAAATATTATATATTTGATTTTATATTCATTCATGTTTAAGCACAAGCCTTGGGGGAAAATAGTGTGCATTATGTTCTTAAATTTGCTACAGATAAAATGTCTTTCCCATCAACTCCAATGGTTTGTCTTTCTTAGCAAAACTTGTTATACTAAATTTGTCATTATATGGACTTCTGTTTGAAATAAGAGATCCGATGACTAGGGTTTTTGCATTTTTTCCTCAAATTTATAAAAATCTGTTAGAATGCAATTTGACTCGTATATCTAAAAAAATATTAGTAATGAGAACACTTAGCAGTTTTTCCTTCCTGAGTACCTTTCTTATAATATGGCCCTGTCCCCCATAATGCCCTCGCTGAATTGACATACTTTCCTCTCCTTCAGGAGATTCTATATTTTTCTACCCAAGTGTTTTGCTCGTATTTACGTCATGGTATAAGTCTGCATTAGTGAATATAACCCATTACTCAAAGCTTTCAATCTTCATTCCTCTATAATAAGTCCATAGCCACCAAAGTAAAAGATTTTCTCTTTTTACTATGTTCTAGAATAATTTAAAACACTTTTTTCCTGTGCTGTAGTCTCTTTGATTAGATGGACAATGTTGTACAACCATTTCCACAACTTTTACATCAGTGCAAAGAGAAGTTTTGTAACCATTAAGCAATAACGCTCCTTCCGCCCACCCCCTCAATGCCCCCCCCCTCCACCCCCTGCCCTTGGTACCGCTAATCTACTTTCTGTCACTATGAATTTGCCTATTGCGGATATTTCATACAGGTGGAATCATACCATTTTTGTCCTTTTGTGTCTGGCTTATTTCACTTAGCATAGTGTTTTTGAGGATCATTCATTTTGTAGCATGTGTCAGAACTTCATTCTTTTTTGTGGCAGAATGATATTCCATTGTATGTATATACTGCATTTTGTTTACCCATTTATATGGTGATGGAAACCTAGATTGTAGACATGTCAGTATCCGGGTCCCTGTTTCCAATTTTTTTTGCTCTACCATGTGCAGAGTCATATGGTAATTCTGTGTTTCAAATTCAGTTTTTGAGGAACTGTCAAATTATTATCCATAGTGGCTGGATCATTTTGTATTCCTTACAGCAACATACATGGTTACTAATTTCTTCACATCCTCTCCAACACTTGTTATTTTCCTCTAAAAAAAAAAAAATTACAGCCACCCATATGAAGTAGTATCTCATTATGGTTTTGATTTACATTTCCCTCATGGCTAATGATACTGAGCATCTTTTTATGTGCTTATTCACCATTTGTATCTCTTCTATGGAAGAAATGTGTATTCAAGTTCTTTGACAATTTTAAAAATTGGGTTGTCTTTGTTGTTGAGTTGTAGGAGTTCTTTATGTATTTTGGATATTAAACCCTTATCAGGTATATGATTTGCACATTTTTCCCATTCTGTAGGTTATCTTTTCACTTTTTTGATATCTTGTGATACACAAGTGTTTTAGTTTTGATAAAGTCCAGTTTATCTATTTTTTTTTTATTGCTTGTGCTTTTTTTTTTTTTTGCAGTACGTGGGCCTTTCACTGTTGTGGCCTCTCCTGTTGTGGAGCACAGGCTCCGGACGTGCAGGCTCAGCGGCCATGGCTCACGGGCCTAGCCGCTCCACGGCATGTGGGATCTTCCCAGAGCAGGGCACGAACCCGTGTCCCCTGCATCAGCAGGCGGACTCTCAACCACTGCGCCACCAGGGAAGCCCTATTGCTTGTGCTTTTGATGTCATATCTAACAATTCACCACCAAATCCAAGATCATGAAAATTTACCCCTGTGTTTTCTTGTAAGAGTTTTATGGTTTTAGCTGTTATATTTAGGGCATTGGTCCATTTTTAGTTAGTGTTTGTATATGATGGGAGATAGGGTTCCAAACGTCATTCTTTTACTTGTGGAAATCAGTGTCCCAGCATCATTTGTTGAAGAGAGTATTCTCTCACCGTTGAGTGGACTTGGCATCCTTGTAAAAAAAAATCAATTGGCTATTGGCTATCAATGTATGAGTTTATTTCTGTACTCTCAGTTTTATTCCATTGGTTTAAATATCTGTCCTTATGTCAACACCTCTGTTTTGATTACTGTAGCTTTATAGTAAGTTTTGAAATTGGAAAGTGTGAGTCTTATAACTTTGTGTTGTTCTTTCTTCAAGATTGTTTTGGCTCTTCAGGGTCTCTTGTAACTGCATATGAATTTGAGGATTGGCTTTCCTATTTCTGTTAAAAAGAAAAAGTTGTTGGAATTTTGATAGAGATTGCATTGAATCTATAGATTGCTTTGAGTAGTATTGACAGTTTAGCAATATTAATTCTTCTTAATGGGTGTCCTGAGACCAGTCCCAGTGTGGAGGGGGTTTTCCACACCAACAAGCACTTCTCTGACACCAGCTGGGTGTCCTACAATTCAACTCAATTCTGACACTGTCTACCCAGTGATAGCGTCAGATTCAACAGGTTGAGGGCTCTTCAAAACTGTACTGCTTCCAGTTTTCCCACCCTCCCCCACTCCTTAACTTCAGATGCCAGTTGCAAGTTCATGTTATTACCTGTGCTTCTAGTTGACTAGCTGTAGATTGGAGGTTCCAAGGACCCTGTCCTTGGCCTTCAGACACCAGTTAAATTCCAGGTTGTTACCAGTACTTCTTACCACCTGACTATAAATCAGAAGTTCTCATGACCCCCTTGTCAGGTTCAATTAGTTTGCGAGGGTGGCTCACAGTACTCAGAAAAATATATTACTTACTAGATTACTGGTTTATTATAAAAGGATGTAATTCAGGAATAGCCAGAGGAAATAGATACATAAGGCAAGGCATGGGGGAGGGGTGTGGAACTTCTGTGCCCTTTCGAGGCACCCCCTCTTCCTGAATATCCATGTGTTCACCAGCCCAGAAACTTTCTGAACCCCATTTTTCTTTTTTGTTTTTTATGGAGCCTTGATTACACAGGCATGATTGATGAAACCATTGGCCACTGGCAATTGATCCAACTTCTAGCCCCCCTCCCCTCCCCAGAGGTCAGAGGGGTGGGACTGAAAGTTCCAACCCTCTGATCACTTGGTTGGCTCCTGGCAACTAGACCCCATCCCTAGGTGCTACCTCAAAGTCACCTCATTAGCATAATAAAAGACCCATATCACTCTCTTCACTTTGGAAATTCCAAGGGTTTTAGGAGCTCTGTGACAGGAGTGGGGATGAAGACCAAATTATAAATCACAATATCAGTTTTCCTATCTATGAATATGGGATGTCTTTCCATTTTTAGGTCATTTTAAACTTTTTCAGTAATGTTTTTTTTTTTTTTTTTTTTTTTTTTTTTCCATTCT